>NC_061107.1:82167089-82209589 GCF_015104395.2 Macrobrachium nipponense | reverse complement strand
CAGCTCGTGCACAGCCAGTCCTGGCTGCCAGCCAAACTTCGTTCACACAAAGTAAAAGTATTCATCACCTAAAGCTTATCTCAACGATTTAAGCCGAATAACGTAAGTCTTCATGTTTTAACGTAAATAATATCAATCTTCATATCTATCCTTCTGCCAGAAATAATGTTAATTCGCCTTGAATAAGAAATTGGAATTTTCTTCTTGTTAATCACATCACGTTTACCCAGCGATCAGCGATTGCCATGCAGTACAGCCAGATCTGTCCCCTCCCGATGTTTCACTTCGCATCGCTCACTCGCTTGCTGAGCAAATGTTTCATTTCACTTCGTACTTAACTTAGCCTTTCTCATTTACAAATGTTTGCTAACATTTCATCTTAAAATCCTTACCATCATTTCACTTGTCACAGGGAGCTAGTAAACTTACGTCAAGTAAATTAACATAAATCTTAAAAGTATAGTACATTAGAAGAATTGTTAACGCAAACGCATTTAAATCACTCATAATAACGCAAGCCGCTACCAAGTAACGTAAAAATCGTTCATCGTTAGCGCGTTATTGAAACCATAAACCTTATTTCATTAATCTTTAATATAAGAAATCCTTCAACGCAAGTTGCGTCATATTAAACTAAAATCATTAGTTCATATAAATACAAAGTAGTTCGTCATATATCATTTTTATGCTCAGAGAGAGAGAGAGAGAGAGAGAGAGAGAGAGAGAGAGAGAGAGAGAGAGAGAGAGAGAGAGAGAACCCATTATTCAAAAAGCCAAAAGTACTACGTCTATTACCTAGGCATGCATTATTAACATTTTAGTCTCTTGTGACTTTCATTTACACTAAGCATGATACGTGCCCGTGTCCATTGTAGTCTTGCAACCATTATTTAATTTACTGAGTGCTTCAGCCAAGGACTGAGCATTTTCAAATTACTGTTACCTGTCGCTGCCCGAGTGGTCTTTTCCATTCTTTCTTACAAAAGACTTGCATATACCGCAAGCACAAACTGCACAGTGCAAACGCAACCTCATTTTTTCCATACAAGGAAGCCGCTACCAGTCTAGGACTGGCCACCACCAGTGCACGTCAGGCCCTACCATTTTACAGTGCCACTAATCCGTGACACTGTCCATCGACTGGCTGCTGAAGTACTCCCCCTTTTACTTTCTCTCCTCCACCGTTACACTCTGCCACGAACAGAGTGCCATTTCATTTCAGTATATTTGAGTATACTGCATTTAGTGTCGTCCGACGGGACACACCAGCACACTACCAGTGCAATCAAGGAACGCCTCCATAAGTGCCGCAATACCAGCATGCAACCAGTGCTGTCCAAGAAACACCTCCTTAAGTGCCATTTCACCTATACAGGCCGTACAGGTAGCCATTTACGCGCGTATCCGCCATTACGGAATGACCATTTCCAGCACTCTACTAGTGCTGTCCAAGGAACGCCTCCATAAGTACCACTGCACCTGTATCAGACGTACAGGTAGCTGTTTACCTGCGTATCCGTCATTATAGAACGCCCATTCCATCAGTGTTTCCGTGCGTAAGTATTCCTATCCTTCCAGATCACTCACCAAAGGAACGCCTCCATAAGTGCCATGTTACCAGCACTCTATTAGTGCTGTCCAAGGAACGGCTCCATAAGTGCCGTGCACCTGTACAGGACATACAGGTAGCTATTTATCTGCGTATCCACCCTTACGGAACACCCATTTCATTAGTGTTTCCATGTACAAGGATCAGTACTCCTTCTGAACACTCAACCAAGGAACGCCTCCATAAGTGCCGCTTCATCAGCACTCTAACAGTACTGACAAGGAACGCCTCCATAAGTGCTGTGCACCTGTATAGGACATACAGGTTGCCCATTACCTTGCGTATCCCCAAGTTAGGAACGCCCATCAGTGTGACCTCTAAACGGCACACTCCATTAGATTTTCTCACCTTCCCAAGTGCCACAGAGCACCCAGTCTTCTCAGGCCCACTACCACATTGCAGAACCCATTTCCATTACCAAGTAGGCCCTCCCATTCCATCCAGTACTATTCCTAGACATCATTTTCAAATTTATCCGAGCCTCTACTGCAGCCTAAGGGAACTGTCTTCCCTTGCTTCCAAGCCCCAGACCATGAGCTGGACATCCAGTAAGAGGTGGACATGCTGTGGATTCCAACCAGTGCCTGAGTCGATCACTACCTTAGGACGAGAGCTTCCAGGGTGAACTTCTCCAAGGCTACCGTGTAGCCCTGCCTGATGAACAGTCTCCTACAGCCTATCAGTGGGTACACATCATGGCCGATGTCGAAGCCCAGGTCTCCCTCATTTCAAGAAAGGCATTGCCTAGGGGTTCCAAAATCCAGAAGGACGAAGAAATTCAGCTTGAATGGATTGACGGTTACCTCTATTCTGTTCCTTCAGTTTTTCTGAAGGTGCAAATGCCCTTATTGGACCAGGAGACCAGGGATACCACGTTGTGCCGCCGGGCATAGTGGAAAAATTCCATGATGTTTATCAGGTGATACTGGGCCGAGATCTCCTAAAGCAGTATCTCCCCTGGACGCAACTCCCAGTACCAGATGCACCGGACTCCTGCAGCATGCCAGATAACCAAACCTCAGTTTTGGATTCAGAGACTAGTGCCTCCGATGTCACTGACATCACCTCTACTAGTATGCCTGGTCCTGATCTAATGCCAGAGCTAGAAATTCCTGCCGAATCCTGCCAGCCTCTTACCGCTTTATCGCCTGCCTCCTCCATTTCGGAAGAGGTGAGCCCACCAATTAACTCTCCGGTGGGAAATTCAAAGCAGGATTCTTTAACCTCCCAACATCTTATCAATTCCAGAGACGACTTTTCACCTGTGCCAGAGCACACTGCAAGCCTTGGTGACCTCACAGACTCACAACCTGCGGGCCATGTCGGCCTTATCATCCAGTGCCACGGAAGAAGTTCTGGAACAAGTTCTGCCGGGACTGTGGCCAGCAAGGGTCACATGTCTGCAAATTATGGAGGGTGCGCTAATCACAATATTCCTGCCATCGCAATGGCAATCACCAATTCTTCCTCACTAGGACCCCCAGCTAAGGGCCCTATGACAGTCGCACCCCTCCAAAGTCAATATCTGCCAAACCACGTCAAGAGCCTTTGATGACTCTGGCGCTCAAATCTCCCTGATATGAGAAGACAGAATTCCCCACGGGGCTAACATTGACAGACGTCAACTCATCACAATCGAAGGCATCAATCACATAAAGCTGATCCTTCTGACAGTCACATTGAGGGTCACCAGACCTCACTTCTCCAAGGTTTGTACCCTTGCAGTTGCAAGTTACATTCCAGGAGGTTACGACCTCCTCCTAGGGCAAGACATGAAGTCCCCCTCTCATTTCCAAAAAACTAGGGGTCCTAACCCTGCCTCCAATCAATCCAAAGCCAGGAGCCACCCAAGACCTACTTCCCCCCGGAAGTACGCCACCAACAGTCTCCCCCGTCACCAAGGAGGGAGAATGATCACTCACAGTTCCGTTGTAAAACCTGCAACATAATGGGGCACTCCATGAATTGGTCTAGGTGCCCTAGCAAGCTATGCGCAGCGGACACTCAATTCTCAAAAAGGCTCAGCCTTCCACAGGAGACAGGAACCTCTGTCTCCCATCACCACAGGCACGCTGAAAGGTATTGCACCTCCAGTACCAGTCACAGGTCGAGCTGACCTCACCTCTCTGCCAGTGCCACTTGGCAGCACTGAGCAGTGCCATGCTCCATCCAGCCTGGCCGTAGAGCCACCACAAATCTTGACCTCTGCGCCTGGCCCCCGAGCTAGCGCCGGCGCCTAACCTAATCAAAGATACTCCTACAGGAGATCTTCCAAAAGGCATGGAGCTCACTGCAGCCCATTGCCCAGATCCAGTCCACGAGTCTTCTTCGACATCACCTCTGTCGGCCGAAGATGAACCTCCAGCAGACCTCACTGTTACACCTTCGCTGGACAACCAGGAATTGCCCGACCAGGAGTCAGCCTGGAGTCTTACCCTTACGACGGATGTCGTAGCAGCCGAAGTGAACTCCTCCCCTGCAGTAGATTACACCTCTACGACAGTTGCTGCAGATGCTGAAGTAGGATGTTCGCCTGTAGTCGTAGTCCCTAGGGCTACCACTGCCTCTCCTCCTGACGGCGTTTCTGGCCTTTCCCCAGAGTCGGTGCCTCCGTCACCTCCTAGGACTGCCGTAGCCAGGCCCTGGAGGAATAAGAAGAAGAGGAAGAAGGGATGTAACAAATTAACACACTAACCAAAGAGCCACATGCTCTCCTTGGCTCCTGTGCCCTAGATACAGCCTTACATTCATTTGCAGAGTGATCCTAGCACCTACCCAGAGAAGGTAGCAGGCCTGATCTCTGTCAGCAGACTAGCCCTCTGAGCCCTAGAACTTGCATCACTAACCCTCACTTAAATATCATAATTACCTCATTAAATTTCCATCCTGGTACACTACTAATCACTCATCATCCTCACGCATCATTACCTCATCTTATGTATTTTAACAATTCAGGTCGATAAACCTCTGTTGTGCGTACCACACTCTGGAATGATTGTGTCTCTAATTAATATTAATGAGTAGGTTAGGCTAATAATTTAGTACCAGGGCACTAGGGAAGTAGCAAGTAGAATTTTCAAAGTAACTTTACATAGGGGTAGAGTAGACTGTCGTTACAGATGACCAGTAGTTCTAACTTAGGCTAGACTACATTAATTCAGTAAGTTAGTACACTTAGCATCTCCACCTATAAGTTAGGTAGGCCATTGTAGCTAGCCGTATCTCTGCTATAAAACCTCAGTTAGAGGAGAACTGTTTAGTCAAGGCGATCAACTTATTTAGAAGAGGCCTTCACGCCTGAAAGGGAGTGAATGCCTTCTTAACAGGGGGAGCTTTTACGGATATTGACCCCCTCGTCTTCCCGGTATAAGTAATTTTTAATTAGTAGCTAGAAGAGCAACCCTCTTACTCCTAACATCAGCTGACTTTAAGAGGGAAACACAAAGCAGACTAGAGATCGTCATTTCTGTTAGTAGCGGGGGGGGGGGGGGGGGGGGGGGGGGGGGGGGGATAAAGACTCTTTAAACCAACCTTAGGGGACGTATCCCAAAAGGAAGTGTGTAGCCAGCTAGGTACTTCTTAGGCCTACTTATAAGATCCCTATTCCTGTGAACCTTTACTGGCTATATGCTCTGTTCCCAGGATGACCTGCCATTGGGGGGAGAAGCTGCCCCAGCACCTAAGTTTCGCGCCCGACGACGGCCTCAGTCCAACTCAGTCCTTGACCCAGGACAGACGTCCAAGCCAGCCTGCCTATAGGCCTACAAAGGGGCTAACTAGCGTGCCCCGACCTCAGACAAAGCCGATGCCATATTCTCCACAGGTCCACTACATAAGGCATTCAAAGCATTCAGGTATGTCTTGAGTTACAGTCATATTGCCAGTTCTTTTCCTCCGAGTCAAGTAAACTCTTCCATATTTTCCAATTCGAACTCCTTTTATGTTGCATCTAATCTGGGACTAATTTCCAGATGCTGAGTCAAAAGTGTGCTACGTTTCCTGGCAAGTGCTTCCTTACCGCAAGATACCTATTATGAATTTTAGAAACCAGCATTGCCTATTGTGAAAGATAGAAGCGATCCAGACATTATATGGCGCTCTGACCCCATGTGGCCAAGTTGCTTTGCCTTTATCCCAGGCCAGTCCATGTTTTTTTCTGTAAATAAACTTAAGGTAGATTAATCAGCTGGTTTTCAACGGCAACCTTCTAGAGTAAAACTAAACAAATCCCCTTTACAGTTATCTAAGGTAAGTCAGAAGTGCTCCATTTTCAATTTAACCCTTTTAATATTTCCTTCCTTTACGTTTATATATATATATATATATATATATATATATTATAATATACACACATATATATATCTATTAATATATATAGATTATATATATATATATATACATATATGTATATATATATATATATATATATATATATAATAATATATATATTAATATATATAATAATAGGCTGCTGACACTGTAAAGTAACATTTAAAGAGAAATATTCCGATCTAATCCTCATCCGGCGCAAGTATCGAAGGACCTCGAGGCCCAAAAGTTACTATGAAAGGACATTAGGAGAGAGCGAAGGATTAGGGAAGACACGTCATGCCGGTTATCCCACAACTGGGACCGACGCCACTGTCTGTCGAACTAAAAGCGGCCGAACTGATCGATTGTCCTGAGATACGGGAAAAGCTGCAGCATTTGTTTGTAGTGAAAGTAAAAATAAAATACCTAGAGAATTTTTTTATCACGCTTAATTGTTTGGTTTGTAATCATTCACAATAATCTATTGTTTTTTTATTATTTTACTAAAATTGTCAGTAAGAAGGTTTGAAAAAAGTTAAGTTTATCCGAGTTTTACCAGACCACTGAGCTGATCAACAGCTCTCCTACGGCTGGCCCGAAGAATTAGATATTTTTACGTGGCTAGAAACCAACTGGTCACCTAGCAACGGGACCTACAGTTTATTGTGGGATCCGAACCACAATATGTCGAGAAATGAATTTCTATCACCAGAAATAAATTCCTTTGAATTTTTAAAAGGTGGAACAGGAGGAAAAACCTCGCAGTTGCATTCTCTGTTGTTAGAGAGGGTGGAAGATCAGATGGAAGAAAGAGAATATGAACGGAGTGCAGTAAAAGGAATGAAAGAGGTTGCAGTTAGTGATCGAAGGGACGCCGCAAAGTTCCTTAAGTAATGCCTATAGCGCACCACATGAGGTACACTGACGACACTACCACCCACCTATAGGGAAGCATGTGTTATGGTTACATCTGCATTGTAGGTTTTAAATTAATTCTACTTTTAATTAATTATATACCAGATCTGCTTTCGGGACGCAACTTGCCGCTTTACACAATGATCAAGATTTGAACTGCTTCCTGGCGCCTTTAATTAGTGATTAGATATAAAAGTCATAAAGACATTACGACGGCAAAGCTACATAATGACCTTTGACCGGAATGATTTAATTGAAGGGTGAGTATTGAAGGGAAGCGCGATTGCAACAAAAGGAAATCTGGTCTAATTAGATTCGTGATCGACTGTTTCTTGACTTCTCTCTGGTAGGGGAACAGACAACAACAACAACAACAATAATAATAATAATACCTATAGGATATTTGAGAATTACTCTGGCAATTCTTCAGGGATATCAACCGATGGTTCAGCAATATCTTATTACATATTTTATTCGCTAATAATTGAACTACTGGATTTGAAATATAAAATTTATGCCAACGGCCAAGCGCTGGGGGCTATGACGTCATCAGCACCCTAAGGAAAACGGAGAGAATCAATGAAGTTTGAAAGTTGCAACAAGAGGAAAACCTGGCAGTTGCACTGAAACAATTGTTAGGAGAGGTTGGAGAGTAAAATGGAAGACAGAGAATATGAACGAAAGGACAGCAAAAGGAATGATGGGGGATTGGAGCTAGGGGCGAAGGTATTTATTTAGAGAATCGTTAAAAATTAGTACTGTCAGAGCTGCAGTGACAAAAATGGACTTAGAAACTACTTACATCTCAAAAAAAAAAAAAATATCGATAAAACTGATGCCAATAATATGCTTTTAAATTTGAATAAAACTGAATCAACTATTGCCTTAGTAAGAGTATACGTTAGATATATACCTGTAATATATATAGATATATATATATAAGATATATATATATATATATATAATTATAATGTTTGTGCGTTAAAATCAGAAAATATATTACCTTTATAAAATGAATTAAAAAATAAAACCATACCCGCCAAAAACAAGGAGTTTTACTTATAGTTTAGACCAAAAGAGTGAATGCAAAAACAGTATGCGCACTGAAGTCTAAGAACAGGAAGACTGGAAATGTTGAAATATACGAAGCCAGACACAAGATTCTTTAGCACACGTTATCTATTGGTTTGCCGATAATCATAATTAATTTCGTAAAGGGTAATATGAATGTCTCGCAAAAATACTAAGAATCATTCGCCTATTATATCATCATCACATTCTCATCTACGGAAAAATAATTGACTGCTTTGTTACAAACTTAGCCTTGACGGATCGACCTCGGTTTCGTAGATATAAAAAAGAAAAGAAAAGAAAAACAACTGAATGAAAACGAAAGCAATCTGATTGGTTGTGGTGTTCGATAGTTACCCTCCAGGTGTTTCTCTCTACGTAACTTTTTAAATCAGCAAATACAAATAACTGGAAAAAATAATCCTCAGTTTCCATCTACTCGAATACCATCTATCCAACAATACATACAGGCATACGTATATTCATACACATATAATGTACACGTGTATACATATACATAAATATTGCTACGTTTATTGAACGCCTCGCCTTCCCAGCAGTATTTAATTAATTGGAGTTATGAATGAGGAGCCATGTTTTCTCCTAAAGCAACTGACTTTGGGAGAGAGCATGTCGTAGGAAGGCTAGGAAAGAATTTCCAGTCTGACGGAAGCTTAGGGTGAGATAGGCAAGTCACGAGAGAAGCTAGGCCTCGAGATGGATTTTAGGGACTTCTACGAGATGGATTTTAGGGACCTCTACAATAAGACCTATTTTCCTTCCCAATTTGCTGGCTGTTGTTTACGCTTTCAGGCAGTGCCCGAGGCGGTATATGGAAGCCCCGTGATTCCCTGAGAACCAGCATCTCTCTCAGTCAGAAGCTACTGCAAAAGCGAGGCAGACGCGCCTCTAGCCTCCTCCTCTGACGGGACGTCAGCCCTCTGTCCAAACGCTGGTGGGACTATCTTCAGAGCACGACCCAGGTCCAAGCCTCAAGTAATTAAGGTACGTCTCGAAAGTGTAAACTCCAAACCAGCACCTTTTACTACCATACGACTCTTGCTAATTTCATTTTCAAGTCTCACTTTTATCCCTCCTACATCAAAAGCCCTTTGTCCTCATCGGGCCACGTGCTTCCGCTTGTGACTTGCTAAAGACTAAATCTTCAGTGCATACCTCAGTTAAAATTAGAGTTCCTTTTCCCCAGTGTTAGAGAACTGAATAATCGTAACTTGTGCAAGAAGTCCTTTTTCTTTTTATCTTGTCTAATCTGGGATCCTTTTCCAGATTCCCTGAGTCATGTGTCCAAGTCTCCTCGCTCGCAAGTGTTGCATTACCGCAAGATTTTGAAACCCAGCTTTTATTATGTGAATCACATTTTTAGCCAGCTATCCATTTGTGAGAGATATATGGGTAACCATGTGTGGACACGCTGTATTTAATTTTTCTCCAGGCCAGTAACGGCCTCTTGTAAATAAATAGATGTAAAGTAATTAGCTGAGTTTCTGGCGACCTTTTCCTCTAGAGTAAATTATCACTATAAATCCTTTTACGGTGAGTTCAAGTAATTTATTGTTTTTTCCTTCAACTATTCCTGTTTACGTATTGGAACCTCTTTGAAGGCCAGGCCCATACGTAACAATATATATACATGTATATACATGTATATGTACATATATATAGTATATATACATACACAGACACGCACATATACATGCATGCATACATCCATACATACTCATATATATACAGAATATACATGTGTATATAATGTATATGTGTATACATATAAATATATAACATGTATATACGTGTTTATGTACATACCATATAAAGTATATATACACATGCACGGACACGTACGCATACATGCATGCATACGTACATACATACATACATGTATATACGTGTATATGCTCATACATATAAAGTATATATACATACACAGACACGCACGCATACATATATAAACATATACCAAAATAACTGGAGCGCATATTTATCAACACCACAAAAGCAGCAAAAAAGGAAAAAAAAAATGTGTGATTTCCAAACCTTACCTTAGATCAGAAAGATGGAAACGGCAACTGCTCGAAGACGACGTAACAGCCTAGACGAGAAATACGGAACAATTCATGTTATTTCCCCAATGAATGCTGAAAAGAAAAAAAAGAAAAAGGAACCATCATGAAGGATCACTAATGATATGTCAAGGGGAATTTCACTCGTCTAAAGATGAATCAGCACTCAATCAAAATTCTTGTCTCTTCTCATTCGTTTTCATCACACGTAGTTTCGTTAAACAAATGAAAGTTAGCCACAACGACCTCTTCCATAAGTTAATACTGAATTCCAGAGAACAGTCTTCATCTTCATTATCTTTTGCGGGCGTTGTTAACGTCCTTCCTTCACCTACTACTTTGTTTGTTTGTTTGTATGGTGTTTTTACGTTGCATGGAACCAGTGGTTATTCAGCAACGGGACCAACGGCTTTAGTGACTTCCGAACCATGTCGAGAGTGAACTTCTATCACCAGAAATACTACACATCTCTGACCCCATGATGGAATGCCCCAAAATCGAACCCGCGGCCACCGAAGTGGCAGGCAAAGACCATACCAACCACGCCACTGAGGGAGGCGTTCACTACCACTCTGACTCGCCTCTTCTCACGTTCTATATAGTCATCCGGTGTATTCGTTCTCTAATACCAACACCAGTCAACAATTCCCTCTCTTTCACTATCCATATTAGCATTTATATTACTCCATATTCGTGGTTTTCGTTCGCCTTCATAACCCAGAGGAAACTTCGAAAAGAGAGAGAGAGAGAGAGTGTCTTTCAATCCCCGTACTGCTTCGTTCACTTCCGTGAGCAAATACTAATAAAATGAAGCAAAATCAGTGAGCCCTAAACTAACGTTTATCAATTTCATAGTTCAACAGCCATTAATCAAGTGAAGCTGCAATCGCCAGTCTATCAAAACCCATTTTCATTTTCAGGAATCTCCGAACAGAAATAAAAATGCGAGGCTCTGGAAACCAATCATTTTCGAAATACCTTTAGTTGACGTGTGTATACATTTCCTGCATTGATATCTATACCTTGGCCTCAGGTTAGGCTTCTACTGCAACATTTTCAACGTTTATATCTGTATATCTATGCAATAATTTAGTCACCGATAAACCCTTCCCTGATATAGGTGGTGGCGGCTTCAGAGAAAAAGCACCGCTATCACATTTGCGGGTGATTACAGGAAGAGTGGACGTGTGCATTTCCTGTGTTGATATTTATGCCCTGTAATGGAACTTGGGCCGAAAGGCCAAACGCTGAAAGGGAAATTGAGAGTAGAAAGGCTTGAAAGGTGTAACAGGTGGAAAACCTCGCAGTTGCACTATGAACAACTGATAAGAGAGGGCGGAGAGAAGGAGAATATGAACGGATTATTTTTTCAGACCTATAAATCATTTTGCAACATACGGACAGCCTCAACACAGCCTAAAACTTCAACAGTCAAAGTAAACTTGTAATTCATATTCCTAGTTTGAAAAAGTTGTTATGACCGTTGAGCTTATTAGGTCTACCATTATACCTAATGCTGCAGAGGTAGACATGCAGGAGCATGTTAAGCTCCCTGTCACAGTGTCACTAACGGCACCGCCACCTCTAACCTTATCACACCGCGCTTTGAGCAAAAAAAAAAAATAAATAAATAAATAAAAAAATAAATAAATAAATAAATATACAAATCACACAGGTTACGAATTATACCATTGCATAAAAGGGACCATATTTATATAACCATATGGAAAATGGTGTTAGCTGGCAATCGCTAACTTGTCGACATGCATGACACTGGAAACAAAAATTTTAACACTACTTGGCAAAGCTTACGCTGAGTTGGCTTCATGTTAAGCCCCGTCCACACGACAAGCAAATGCCCGGCAGGCACTCTGATTTGCCCGGAATTCTTCGCTTTGAAACAGTGTTACCAGATCAAACAGCCCAATTAACATTTGCTTCAACGTCTGGTAATGAAAAAATGATCAGGAATATAATCAAGAGTTCACGCAACCATTAGCAACTGTTTGTAATCTGGTTTTACTTCTTACACTTCATGTACAAGCTTCTACCTAAAGGAAGGAGAGAGAGAGAGAGAGATATATATATAACCTTCCCTTCAGTTAGCAAAATCCTAGTTCTATCATATATTCCAGTGGAAAATATACTAAAAGATAACAAAAGCAAGGTTTACCAAAGCACATTGAATCCCTGAACGTGTCAAAAACGTTTTGTCAATCTGTTACTCAATATTTCTACATTACGTAACATCGAAAAATGTAAACAACACATTGATGGCTTCTGGATTCCGTGTCAAGGCTAAAGGTTTGGTTAATCCATGTCAATAATTTCTCCTTAAGAAGGGTTACAGTAAGTCCCCTGACCTTATACATGTGAACAAATAGTACACATACCTACGTAGACAGAAAAACACACATATGCATACATACATGTGTGTGCAAAACATATACATAGGCATATAAGTGTGTTTATCATTAAGTAACGGAATTAACCAGATTTCATTATTTTCCAGTTTTGTCAAGTTACAAGTATATAGCTTCTCTGCTTGTTCACTGGATGATGTACATTAACAGACATTACTATACGCATTTTCCATACAACATCCTAATTAATGACTACATTTACTATATTTCGTCAATCCCAACCAAGATTCTCCATCAGTTTTGGAAAAGCTAAGAACAAAATGGAAGGGGAAAGTGTTGTGTACATAACACTGACCTGAAGATTAAGATGATCTGCTTTAGCCTGACATTTTATTTTACCAGTATAGCTTCGTCACTTCACCTCATACCACAGAGAATTGGGAACAGTGTCTGCCTGCCGGGCATTTGCCCGTCGTGTGGACGGGGCTTTAGACTTCCTTATGAACGCCAATATCTAGAATACAGGTCTGCCCTATACAATGATGTAATAACCCAAGATCACCCATGGGGCCAGGTCAGAGTACAGCGCCCAAATTCCAAGTTGGGTTAAGGGAAGGTTAGGTTGGAAAGTGTCTCGTTTTATTGTAAATTCCATGAACTTCTAAGTAGACAGCGACACACGAGAACATTGTTCATAACTCTTCTTCGCTATTAGCCCCGTGTCTTTTTACAGTAATCTGGTCTGGCATAAATTAAAGTAAAAATTATTTGCAAGAAAAAACAGAATACTATGCATTCCTTGCATGGACCATTGTAAAGATACTTCAGTCCTATGGGTGACAAAATCTATATAGTAGATTCACATCAGCCGTGCATTTGATGTCTAGGCCTGTCGTGAATTTCGAACTGATCATTCGAAATCCCCGCCATTTAACTTCACAAGTGTGCGTTGTTAAATTGGGATCTCGCGGGCGATTCATTGAACAGAAAGCTGTCCAATACACGACAGTTTATGACGCAATTCCTAAATGCATGGCGGGGAAGGAGCGCGTCTTATAGAAAAAGACGTTATGAATTTTCAATTAATTATTAAATAATTCCGCTGATAAAAGAAGACGTTTATTTTGAATTTTTCATTAATAATTATAATCGCTGATCACTAGTAAGACGATAAATTATCTATGTATAGATTTGGAGCCAAGGACTTTTCAATTGCTCTCATAAGGTCATCAAGAATTTGCAGATTACGGCCTTCAGCCAGAACTTTAAGTCAATTCCTTGATCTTAAATAATAACGTAACAGTCATATTTCACATTCAAGAATAAAATAGATTTAGTAATATACGTAATGTCGAAATAATCAATGATTCCCGCTTGAACTACAAGGATTCTGTAGTTCACGCGGGAAAGCGTAAGTTTCCTTTGAAGAAGGGCGAAGAGACGAGTCATTCCTGCCCAGAATCTGATTCGTGTAAGTACCGTAGAAATTTGTGTGTCTCTCAATTATCCGACTCCCAGCTGTCGCCATGCATTTGCTAGGTCGAATTCCGTCTTAACAATAAGTTAACTTTATCCACGTATATATGTGCCATCCCTGCGATGAGGGATTCGATTTATGCAGCAAAAGAAAGCTGTCAGTGCAAGGATGTTATATGTTTGTGATATTGAGTCTATGGGTGGGGTCTAAGAATTGTGCAGATTTTTCGTCCAGTTATGGACTTAGTGTTTTGCCGACACGTGACTTCAAAGACCCTATGTGCTACCCCATAAGAAAGCCAGAAAGTTTTCAGTTTATTTGTATTAACTGCGTGAAAGCAGTACGAAACTGCGTGTACTGTGGAATTCTGCTAGGAACTTTGGTTTCGGTGTTCTGTTAATGTATTTAAATGTTTATATTTTCGTAATAAAATTGTTATGTTGACCAAATTTTATTGTATCTCGCCCTAAGAGTTTTAGAGTGCGCGCCTCCTCAAGGCCTTGTCATCTGCCCAGAACATCCGGGCACGAATCATATAATAAAAGTCGAGAAAATTCCCGACATTTGGTCCTTCGAAAACCGGATGACAAGTGCGCTCTAGAGCTTGAAGGGAAATTTCAATGAAGTATGATCTATAGGGTAGATAGGAGGAAACGACCTAGCAAACGATCACCCCAAAACCGTTTGGGATAATTTACGTACTCTTATTGAACGCTTGAGGAAAATTTGTGACATAATTGCTATCTGCGACGCAGAGATCAGAGAGTATCTCCCTGATAATCGTTTTACTGTAAATTCTGTTGAATATGTCAAGAAGGTAAAGAACTTTAATGCGAGAATCTCCAAATACTGCTACAATCAGTAACGCATTCCTCAATCGTTTAATGAGATTAATCAGGAGAGAGAGAGACAGACAAAATAACTAGGCTCAGCTTGTTCCGATGTGCAATTAGCCCCACGTGTCATTACTCTTTGCACCCCGTCTTCATAACGTAAGAAAAATCTTCATTTCCTAGTTTGCAAAACCCCCCCTAAGAAGTAGAGTAAAAATACAAAATGGCAGTGGCTATGATTGTTCACTTCGAGGCTTCGCTGAGTCTCACCGCGGACTTACTTGCCGAATCGCAGCGTGCGTTAGTAGAAACGTATTCTGAAAGCGTGTACCAAAATTTGGTCACACAGTTGAGACAAGAAGAAAGTCAGCTTCGAGAGCTGTACAAACGTCAAGTCGTAAAGTTAGAATCTAACTTAGATGCCAGAATCAGGCAAACCTTAGCAGAAGCTGTGCGAGCTTCTACCCTTTTGTTGAATCAAATCGATAAACTGAAAGTCACACAGACAGGGAATGTTTCCCTCCCCAAATTGAAACCGCTGCCTCTCCCCACCTTTGAAGGGGAAGTGCAGGAATATGCTTCTTACAGAGAATTGTTCACGATCCACGTGGATCGAAGGGCAAATTTGGACGACGTGTCCAAATTTACTTACTTATTAGGGACTCTGGGCAGGGATCCGCTTAGGATCGTTAAATCCCTAAGTGTAACCACCGCGAATTACCAGGTAGCGTTAGATCTCTTAGATAAGCAATATGGTAATGTACACCAAACGCTCGTGATCTTGCATCGAAAACTTGCAAACATTTTTGTACCCTCGTTGAACCTCGTAGAGCTGAAGAAGTTCAGGTTTGAGTTAACAGGGATCATTGAGCAAATAAAGAGGCTCAGTACTAATGATATAGGCCATGGCATGGTCATGAGCCTTATCAATCAGAAGTTGTCAGAAGGTAAGCTCTATCGAAAGGTGGTCGAACACCTCAGAAAATGTGACTATAATTTAGAAGAATTTTTTGAAGCTATAGACTTCATAATTCGCATGTTGGAAGCTGACGCATTACAGCGAGGCGAAAAATTAGAATCTGATAAGAATAACGATGTCAGCGTTAGACCCAAAACGAAACCTATGCAGAATAATTCTTGTCCCTTTTGCAATGAACGGCACTGCCAGACGCCACATTCTACTAAGGAAGGGCCTGTGTTTTAATTGCCTTCAGTCAGGTCACCGTAGTGATAGATGCACTAACCCCAATTCCTGTAAAAGTTGTGGAAATAATCATAATGCTTCCATTTGTGATAATAGCAGCTTTAGAAAAGCATATTCCGTTCCCTCCACTTCGTCCCGAAGTAATCCCAGTTTAGTAAGTAACAGTCAAGCTACCACCTCCTGCCCAGTAGTAAATGCGACGACCAGGCAGCACGATAGAAACCCCCGTCCGCCCAAAGCAAAGAGAAAGTAGAATCACAACCGTGTAAAAGCGCTAAAGTAGCCCAAACGTTCTAGTAGATCTTCCCTGTACGATTTTGCCAACGGCATGGCCGAGATCCGTCATAAGCAAGGGAGTAAACGAGTTCGCTTGTTTTTGGACACCAGGGAGTCAACGAAGTTTTATCTCCGCTAAAACTGCAAAGCAGTTAGGCCTTTCGGTGGTAGGCAGAGTGGCATTAAACATTGCTCCCTTTGGTTCAGCAGAAATCAGTGGCCAGTATGACGTAGTGAGTTGCCGGGTAGAGATGGGTAATAGAATTGTTCGAATGAAAACTAGTGGTTCACGAGAATGTAGACGTCCCGATTCATACGGCAGGTTATGTAAGAGTAAGACAACACCAGTGGGGAAGGGAGTCACGTTAGCAGATCCTGACAGTAAGGAGCGATAAGTAAGAAACGTGCACATTCTTGTGGGTGCAGACTATTTTAATTATTTTATTATTGGAGTAGAAAGGATCGATGGGATAAGTCTTTTTCTGACCCATAATGGTATGTCGCCATATGGGGAAAGTGCCACAGTGGCTATTGAAGGTCACAAGATAGATCATGTGAGAACACTCAGGGTATGTAGGGTCGCGAGCGAAAACCAATTGCACTTGATGTTGATGAATGGTTGGCGTTTAGACACCTTAGGCATCGCCCCATCCGAGCAGTACACTGTCCGCGAAGCGGAAGCCATGCGAAAAGGTTTTCGCAGAGTGTAATGAAGAAGCCTGAAGGATATCAGGTTAGCTTGCCGTTCGTTCAGAAGGTAGGCCAGAAACCAACTTTAGAAAATGCTGTAGCACAGCTGGATTCGTTGGCAAACCAAAATGTTTCAGAAAGACAAGGGAATACTATGATCAATATCAGGGAGTGATCAACAAATACTTAGAGGCAGGATTCATATATGAAGTAAAAAGATCCAAAAATAGAAGGATACTACATGCCGCATTTCGGCGCATTAACAAGGATAGCCGCACGATCCCCCCTTAGAATCGTATTCACTGCCTCATCCAAAGCTAAGAATAATAAATCATTAAATGAATGCCTGTTACCTGGCCTAATTTTAGTAGAGTTGGCCTATAATTTGATTCTAAAGTTTCGAATGAATAAATACGCCATGCTTGCAGACATAAGCAAAGCATTTCAGGAAGTACTGCTAGATCCCTGTGATGCCAAATATACAAGATTCCTGTGGCGAGAGTAGTAGGTCGAGCGCTGACCTTCGCTTTCAGAGTCGTGGTGTTCGCATCACGGCTAGTCCCTTTTTGTTACAACAAGTGTTGAAATCATCATTTTAAGTTAGAAGGAAGACCTGAATTAAGCAAATCCTTTTATGTTGATAACTATGTCAGTACATTTGACAGTTTGGATGAGATGAAAAAGGAACAAGAATCTGTCCACGCAATTTTGGATAGGGCCAGAATGCCGTTAGAAGGGTGGGCAACAAACAGTATAGCCTTCGATAGCGAGAAAGAGTGGAAAGAACCTGTGAATGTGAGCGTACTCGGGCTGAGATGGGCTCGAGACGTCTACCGTCTGTGTGTGAAAGAGGAGTGAGGAGGATTCGTGAATTGGGGGAGGGATGGGTACCTACGAAGCGTAGGGTTACTATGGTTTGTTAGTATCAACTTTTAGTCGATCCGCTAGGTCTAGTCAGTCCTTTATTTGTTAGGGGAAAACTGTTTCTCCAACAGCTTTGGGAACAAAAGATTGGATGGGATAACGTGTTATGTAAGGAAAAGGCTAAAGAAGCGCGAGAACTGCTAGTAGAATTGAAATCAGTCTGTGAGTTAACATTTCCGAGAGCGGCAGGAGTCGGAAGATCCGAACTCCATATATTCACCGATGCCAGTAGTAGGGCATACGGTGCTGTAGCATATGTCAGAGATGAAGAAAGTAATGTAAGATTACTCACCAGCAAAATGAGAATCACTCCGAAACCGAAAGGGATGCTCAAAATCACCATTCCCTAAATTAGAACTTTTAGCATTGCTGCTAGGTTGTAGGCTAGCAAAAACAATTAAAGGGCTAATAGAGCCGCAAGAAATTAGTATCTGGTCAGATAGCAAAGTTGCCTTAGCATGGGTGGCATCCCCGGATGCCAAGGACAATAAAAATATCTTTATATCTAACCGTGTGCGGAAGTTGTTTTTCTCCGCCAGATTTGTGATTTCAGATTGAAGTATGTGCCCAGCAAACAGAATCCTGCTGATGTCTTGTCAAGGGGCGCAACAATCCAGCAATTGCAGCAGAATCCTCTTTGGCGACAAGGTCCAGAGTTCTTGGGAATCCCAGGAGAGCCTGTCCCCTTCAAAGAGGAAGAGCAAACGAATATCAGAACCGTGGTAGCAGCGGTGCAGGAACTGAGGGAAGAAACAAGGTCTATTCCCCCAGGAGAGATATGGGAACTACTACTCAGGGAGGTTGAGTTCCGAATTTTGATTAGAGTAACCAAATTAGTGTTAAAGTTTGCAAAAGTGAAAAGGGATACTTTTCGAGTTCTTATCTTATTAGAACAAAAATTCTATTTACCTACTGTGTATGCATATTTGGAGGGTGAGGTCAGACCCCCTCGTGAGATATTGAATTTTGTGAGGCAATTAAGTCTAATAATAGTAGACAAATTGATTTGCACTAGGGGACGAGTGTCCCAAATTGAAGAGATGAAACATTTAATTCTTTTGCCTGCTAAGGGACACTTAGTCAGAGCATACTTAAAGTATTTGCATTGTTTGCACCTCCATTGTAACGTCAATACGCTAATGGCGATTTTCGACAGAAATGCTGGACGCCGGGCCTGAGGTCAATTGCTAAGCAAGTTGTACGGAAGTGTCCAGAATGCGTGCTAGCATTCCAACCGCTGATGAGACAACCACCACCACCACCCCCCCTGCCAAAGGAAAGAATCGCCTTGCAGAAGCAATTTGCTGCAGTCGGCGTGGACCACACCGCAGCCATACAAACCGAAACGCGACCAGGCTATATCCTCCTCGTGACATGCATGGCCACCAGGCCGTGTATTTAGATTTCTGCCCCTCCTTGGATGCGGAGGAATTTGTTCTAGCTCTTCGAAGATTCAGCGCTACGCATGGAATCCCGACCATAATCACTTCGGATAACCACCAAACGTTCAAGACGGCCAGCAACCTCCTTCAGGGACTTTATGAAGAGGATGAAGTCCAGCAGTTCCTGAGGAGGACTGGCATAGAATGGCGATTCCAAACACCCCGTGCGCCGTGGAAAGGCGGTTTTTTCGAGCGTCTGATTGGTGTCACAAAACGTGCACTGCAGATAGCCCTCGGGAGAAAGCATCTCCCGGAGGCCCACGTATTGACTCTAGTGAAAGAGGCGGAGGCGGTTGGTAGTGAATAATAGGCCGTTGATGTATAGGCGGTGACAAGTGCGAGGACGAGGTCCTCACCCCCTCTCATTTAGTGCGAGGTCACTTAATCAATTTGATGGCACCTGTTTTGCCAGATGAAGACCTTAATGCTACCTTCACCTCCCGGAGGCTACGAGATCGATATCTTAAACTAACAGACACTTTGAAAGCCTTCCGAGAGAGGTGGAGGAAGGAGTACCTGAGTGCCCTAAGAGCCCGACACGATTGTCAGTCTGGGGAACCCACCAAGCTGCACCCCGGAGACATCATGTTGGTCCAAAGCAAAGAAAATGGCAAAAGCGGGCAACGTGGCCCCTTGGACGCGTCGTGGAGACGTACCCGGACGACGATGGTGTCGTGCGTTCGGCCAAGGTATTGCTTCGAAATGATTGTTAGTCCCATGCCCGTGCTGTCAGCCACTTGGTCCCCCTGGAACTTGCCCCCTCAGATGACGATGATGGCGTTGGAGACGAACGGCGTGACGATGTTGATGGTGCGACGGAGGAGATGGTGCGTGACGACGACGGCGACGAAGAGGTCCGAGACGAGGGAGCGTACAGCCCAGCAGTAGGTATTCCAGGAAATGTTGTGACGTCTGGGGACGACCAAGGGATGGCACTGGCTGCCACATCTGAACAACCAGCCACAAAGGTCTTGAGTGACAAAGAGGCTGACGATATTGGTAACGAATCGAGCGATACCAATGCGGTAAGTGAGAGTGCTGAAGTGAATGATACTGAGGTATCAAGTGATAGTGACGTTGACAGTTAGGCAGACCAAGACGTTCTGCACGCCCTTTGAGAAAGGCTGCTGCTAAGCAGCGTGAGTTGATGAAGCGCTTAATGGATAACGAATATATATAAGTTATGGCTAGAAACAGTAAAAGAAAACAGGAAGGTCCCGTATTCTGGTAGGCAGAGAGGGTGGACCCAAGTAAGTGTAGGTGAGTTGAATCCTCAGAGGATGGAAGTGCGCCGGGTTAGCGTAAGGTAGTGGGAGCCCCCTCTCGTGCAAACAAGTCGAGCATTGTGCAGAGGTAGCCCCCACCCTCAAAGTAAATTAAGAAAAATGTATATGAGTACTTGTAGGGAAGTGGAAGCGTTTTGAGGGCATGTGTCCCTTAAAAGAGTACATACTGAATCAGTTGTAATCTATGTTTCCTTAAAGGCAAATGGCCTGTCTATCTGATTAATGCTTGTTGATTATTGAAGGCGAGTAGCCTAGAATAACATGCGTGTTGCATGAAGATTAAAGATGAAGAGCTTAATATGGAAGTTTCTCTTGCATGTTGTATTGCAAATTGAGGCGAGTGCCTAAAGTCCATGCTTGTTGCATACAAAGTTGTCCATATATGACTGTTTCATTTTTCATGCCATTGATTGAGTGAAGGCAGAATGCCTTAATGAGAGTCTATTCATGTTTCCTTGATCTTAATTTTACATTTATACTTTTGATCTTATTGCAGGCCCATTGTCTATTAAGTTTCTGTGCTGATTCATGTCTTACCTTATGTGTATGGGTACATTTATGTATATATATCTGCCATTGATGTTTTATTTGTATATGACATTGATTACCCCGGGTGTAATGTTGATGTATAATTTCTTTGACATGTCATGTTTTTTTGTGTACTCTGTTAGAGTCGCTGTGGAGCGCTACGCAGCTAGCCTGACTGAGTAGTGTAGGAGTAGTTACTCCCCCCCCCGAGCTCAGTCTTTCCTGAATTGTCCAACATTTTAACGCCCCATACTTCGGGTGTGGAGTATGTCGTGAATTTCGAACTGATCATTCGAAATCCCCGCCATTTAACTTCACAAGTGTTGCGTTAAATTGGGGCAAGACTGAGGGATCTCGCGGGCGATTCATTGAACAGAAAGCTGTCCAATACACGACAGTTTATGACGCAATTCCTAAATGCATGGCGGGGAAGGAGCGCGTCTTATAGAAGAGAAGACGTTATGAATTTTCATTAATAATTATAATTCGCTGATCACTAGTAAGAGATAAATTATCTATGTATAGATTTGGAGCCAAGGACTCCATAGTCATTCAACAATTTGCAGATTACGGCCTTCAGCCAGAACTTTAAGTCAATTCCTTGATCTTAAATAATAACGTAACAGTCATATTTCACATTCAAGAATAAAATAGATTTAGTAATATACGTAATGTCGAAATAATCAATGATTCCCGCTTGAACTACAAGGATTCTGTAGTTCACGCGGGAAAGCGTAAGTTCCTTTGAAGAAGGGCGAAGAGAAGAGTCATTCCTGCCCCAGAATCTGATTCGTGTAAGTACCGTAGAAATTTGTGTGTCTCTCAATTATCCGACTCCCAGCTGTCGCCATGCATTTGCTAGGTCGAATTCCGTCTTAACAGTAAGTTAACTTTATCCACGTATATATGTGCCATCCCTGCGATGAGGGATTCGATTTATGCAGCAAAAGAAAGCTGTCAGTGCAAGGATGTTATATGTTTGTGATATTGAGTCTATGGGTTTCGAATTGTGCAGATTTTTCGTACCGAGTTATTGGAACTTAGGTTTGCACCGACACGTGGACTTCAAAAGACCCTAATGTGCTTACCCCATAAAGAAAGCCAGAAAGTTTTCAGTTTATTTGTATTAACTGCGTGAAAGCAGTACGAAACTGCGTGTACTGTGGAATTCTGCTAGGAACTTTGGTTTCGGTGTTCTGTTAATGTATTTAAATGTTTATTTTTTCGTAATAAAATTATGTTGACCAAATTTTATTGTATCTCGCCCTAAGAGTTTTAGAGTGCGCGCCTCCTCAAGGCCTTGTCATCTGCCCAGAACATCCGGGCACGAATCATATAATAAAAGTCGAGAAAATTCCCGACAAGGCCAGTCCCTTACGACGCTCCTGATTGGCTGTTGATAAGCAAACCACAGGGCTGGAAACTCTCAGACTCTCTAGAGAGTTCACACAGGTAGGATGTATGCTCCACCTCTCCTGAAAGACGTATACCTCAGGAGAGATGGAGCATACATCCTGCCTATGTGAACTCTCGAGAGAGGCTGAGAGTTTCCAGACCTGTGATTGGCTTATCAACAGCCAATCAGGAGCGTCGTAAAGGACTGGCCTAGACGTCAAATATACGGTTGATAAGAATTTATTATAGCAATGTGACGTAGACTTATACCTGACGCCACAAAGATAGCCTTGAGTTAAACGCCCCATCCTACTTAATTAAAAAAAGTACAGTTTAAAAGGCTTTATAACTTAATATATATAATCATACACGTACAATCACAGCATAAACCACCCACCAACAACCAATTAGCACAACACTGCACTAAACTAGCTCTAGCTACCAGATACTAACACAAAAACAGTCATAAGCTATACTCCACAAAACTATAAAATGCGATCTTCAAGAAGGTTTTTGTTTTACCTACATTGGAAATATATTTTCCCTAAATTCAGGAAATATAGGAGTAACATAAACAATAAATAGACTTATCTTCAAAAGTACCATGACAGCCGACAAACTCGCCTAATGACAAAACGAATCGTGAATTACTGAACCTGGTACAGCAAAAGTGAAAACTCGTCTTCAATTGAGAATACGAGCACTCCGATTCCAAGGGCCTTAGTATATAGCCTAGCCCATGACTGTAGTTGTATACAAATGACTAACAAACATCGTGGATAATCTGTCAAAAATGCAAATTATATGCCATAAAATACATAAACAACTCACCTAAATAGAGAAAAGTCTTCAAGACGGTATATGCACTCGAAATTCACATTTGCACCCGTTTACTTAATTGTCACACCCGACTTGATCTAATTCTAACTGATTCGGAAGAATATCAATCCGCCAGAAACCCACTAACGCTCTATGCATCCGCTACACAAACTAGTTCCAATGATCGACACTTGCTTCCTATAATTAAAACCTCATCGTTCTCATCATTAAACATTGTCGTTACGCATTTTAATTATTAATTCCATGTGTCCAATCTCAGTCCTAAACATATTATTTAAGCAGCTTCGAAGAATATAATATAAAAATACAACCAATGATTTCAGGTAGAGCACAAATCCTTTACAACGGGTTGACATGGCTGAAACAACGAACACTATTACAATGGGCGGGTCATCATGTATACTAACTGGAACTCAGTATAACTCCGCTAGATGGTCTTACATTCTTTTCATATATAAGGGACAAAATCCCTCAAATCGAGCTCCAAAAACTACGGTCACTAATACACGAAATACTATGTTGGGTTGTACAGTAAGTCTTACAGAAAAAACGGAATTATTCAAGACATTTAACAAATATGCCTTGAACCTCAAAGCCGAACACCGTGATTTGGTAATCTCTTAAACTTGTGTTCACTTGTTAAGCGCAAGTATTAAGAGAATATTCAGTAACGAAAGCCAAATCTAAGAAATAAGGTCATGTAAGATAGAAATGTCCATATTCACACTAAAGGGTAAATTATCTTGAAAAAAAAAAAAATTAGTTCAGGTTATTCTGGGACTGTAAAAAACTAAAAAGGCAAAAGTAGTTGCTTTCATAATTACTATGAGCGGATTACCTGTGATCAGGGTGTCAATAAGATCAGTCTTATTGCACAATAATTCCCGTTATGTAACTTACGTCCATCAATCTCTGTGACATTTACGATGCCCTAAGTATTTCATTCATTAGGCTGTTTGCAGATTAATTTCAAATGTTATTAGCTCTAATAAATTAAAATGGCTTTAACAATATATTGCCACTAGACTTAAAATTCATCACAGACTGAGTAATATCAGCTTAAATATGCAATAGCATAATGGCTGCCAGGGTGATTCACTGGCTATTGGCAGCCATGTGACTTACACCCTGTTAACAGCCAGCGCCACTTACTCCCTATTGGCAGCTAACATGATTCACTCCTTATTGGCAGCCAGCATAACTCACTCCCTATTGGCAGCCAACGTGACTTACTCCCTATTGGCAGCCAAAGTGACTCACTTCCTATTGGCAGCCAATATGAATCACTCCCTACTAACAGCTAGCGTAACTCACTCCCTATTGGCAGCCAGGGTGACTCACTCCCTATTGGTAGCCAACGTGATTCGCTACCTGTTGGCAGCCAACGTAAATCAGTTCCTATTGGTAGCCCAAATGACTCACTCCCTATTAGCAGCCAACATGACTCACTCTCTGTTGGCAGCCATCATAAATCTATCCCTATTGGCAGCCAAAGTGACTCCTCCCTACTAGCAGCCAACGTGACTTACACCCTATTGGCAGCCAAAGGTACTCACTCCCTATTGGCAATCAACGTGACTCACTCCCTTCTAGCAGCCAACGTGACTTACTCAAAACCAATCAAATCTGGTACCTACAAATCACGAACTTCCATAACGATAAGAAGGTATTCACGACCCTCCTCGTTCATGACATGCCATTCACTATAACATGCAACATTAAATCTCTTGTGCTTATAAGTTTTTATAGCAGGAAGAGTATCGAATCACATTTAGAATTAAAATCGTTTATAATTTAATCATTTCAATTACTGATCGACCGAAAGATGGACCCCAAATAAAGAAGGGAATGTGGTGCTTACCAAAAAAGCAGAACAACGGGACGAATTCTAAATTAAGTTACGTGAATGTGCAGAGAGAGAGAGAGAGAGAGAGAGAGAGAGAGAGATTAATAATGAGAAGAGGGAATATTTCAAGGGCAAGCGATTCAATCGTGAGGATTGAAGAAGGATTCAAAACGCTCCGAGAATTTAAAGGACCATAATACTATTATGTTGAAAGGGATATCAATTGTTATTGCACTTAATGGACCTCGAGTCTAATAATTTCGAAGGAAGAGTTTGCTGTCAGAGAAGACGAAATTGATGCATGTTACTGCACACATAAAACGCATGATTTCAGATGTACGCACACACACACACACACACACACACACACAAATATATATATATATATATATATATATATATATATATATATAATATATATATATATATATATATAAAACATATATATATGTTATATATATATATATATATATATATATATATGCTATTTGGGCATAGTATCTCTCGTAGGCAGTACTCATTAAATGCCAGTGTAATATAGCATCTATTATAATTCTAGGACAAAACTTCCCAATTTCCTGTTGGTACTCCTTATCCTCAAGGCTGAAGTTTCATGCTGCTACATTTACTTACGATTATTCCATTAACTGATTCAGGCATAGACTAACAGCTGTCAGCAAATGAATTTTGCGGAGATTACACTGCTCGTATAATGACAGTGCAGCCTTGCAAGTACAAATTTATGAATTAAGGACGAAAGGGAAAATTAACAATGAAATATCACTGAGCTCTGCTGGGAGTCCTGTAGTCCTGCGATGAAATTTCCTCCTGCTGGTGGGGAGGGTGTTTCCTAAAGGACACTTACTTATTCAATACATGCTGCTGCTTCTGTGATGCTGAATGCTCCGGCAATAGCTCACTGGGTGAATAATTCCCGTATCCCTGATGTAGTTATTTAATGGAGGTTTATTCCATGCACATTCACAAAGTGGTTTACGTATGGTCTCGAAGTCGCCTCCTGAGATGTTTCGTTATGTGGCAAATGTCTCTTTTGAACATTTAAACTTGTACGCCGGTACCCTGGGGGAGGTGTTATTCTTCACCACTGCACTGGGATGACTACACTGGTACCCTCAGGTGGCTGGAGATTCAGTGATACTTTCTCATAGGGTACCCTGGGTGACTTCGGTATTAGAGTTTTGCCTTTTTTTCTCCGGTATATAAGCTTGTGAACGGAATCCCTCTAGTACTTTCTTCTTGACCACGTCTTCTATGATTATGCAGGGTATCCACTGTTTGCCAACATCTATTTCACATACCTATTGTAGATTCACATCAACCGTGCATCCGATGTCTAGGCCAGTCCCTAACGACTCTCCTGATTGGCTGCTGATAAGCCAATCACAGGGCTGGAAACTCCAAATCTCCTGAGGGAATACTTTTGAAAGACGTATCCCTCAGGGGAAGTGGAACATACATCCTGCCAATGTGAACTCTCTCGAGAGACTGAGAGTTTCCAGCCCTGAGATTGGCTTATCAACAGCCAATCAGGAGCGTCGTAAGGGACTGGCCTAGAAGGCCCACCTGATTTAGAAGAAGGACCTATTCTGTGTTAAGGCAACTTCGAACATCTGTAAATTTCGTCAAGACTTGCTTGGTGTATTGTATTTGTTTTTCCTCAAGAATCTCGTGGGAAGAAATAGTTTTACCACCCTCCACTGTTTTCATCTAGTTTCGCATGGACATGGACGACGAAGTATAGACAAATAGTCCGGGGCTCAAACCCTTGATTTTTGAGGAACCTGGTTTTGCCGGATAAAGTTTTTTTCCCTGCTGTTTCTTGCAGCCTGGGAGTAGCTCTTTAAGATTTAGGGGGGGTGCCCAGTCATATCCCTTGAGCATTTCGAGATATTAAGCCCTTTCCATTTGATTACTTTTGGACGCTCCCATAATAAAAAAAAATAATTTTCTGTATTTCTTATTGAATTATATCCGCCTGGGGTTAAGGTATTTTCCCATTGCTTTCTGTATACTAATATTTTACAAATGACGACTGCCCAGAATTTCATGGGTACAACACAAAACTTAGCAGGGAGCAGGGTTATCTTCCACAGCCCAAGACGAAAGCTGTCTTCTTACCTCTGATTGACATGAAACCCTCCAATCCAGATACAATGTTGACCGCCATGATGAGGGTGAAAGAACTTACAGCTCAAACAGGCCAGACATTCAGCGTCTTGACATGCGACCAACAACTCTACAGAGTTGCTGTACAGATTTCATGGGACCAGCCAGAAACTTTCAAAGATATGTACCTTCGTCTTGGTGGGATGCATGCTCTGATGAGCTTTGTCGGGGCCATTGGGTCATTGATGACTGAAAGTGGGCTTCCTGATCTTCTTTCAGAAGTGTTTGGAGGGGTTCCTAAGATGCTAAGTGGCAAAAAGTTCCCTCAAAACGTTCATGCCCTTCGAATGATGGAGGAGGAGGTGATCCACAGCCTGTTCATTGGTCATCATTTCGCGACTGCAGATGACATGATGAAAGCATTAGATCAGATTGCCACTGAGATCAGGACAGTGAAACTGTGGGTAGAGATCTTGGTCAAGCCTGTATTGCTGATGATGACGTATATCACTGCTGAACGTGAGGGTGACTGGCTTCTTCATCTGGAGACATTCCGAAAGATGCTTCCGTATTATTTCGCAGCGGGTCACGTCAATTATGCTTGGTATGGTCTATACTATGTCCGTTCCATGGATAAACTCCCATCTCATGTTGAGTGCCTCTTCCTGAAAGGACAACACATCACGCGCCACGTACGTGGTATTTGGAATGGACTCTGAAGTGACCACTTCATAGAATCGACCTTCATGAGGTAAGGACATAGTTCAGGAGGTATCATAGGCATAACACTAAAGCAGAATGCACTGAAAATATGGGCACTTAGTCATCACATCTGCTGCAGGATGGAATCCCAGATGCTAGAAATGGAAGAGGAGACGGAGGCCAGCAGGATCCAGTTGCACCACAAAGAGGAGGGCAAGTCAAGGATTCAAGCTGATAGAAAGGACAGGGATGGACTTTGAAGTAAACGTGACTCGAGCATGGATCCCCTTGACCCCAAGCAGCATCCATATGGAAACATTGTCAACATCGTCAGTGGGAAGATAGCCGCAGGCTCTGTCAACGTCGAAAACTCAGTACTGATCGGAGAGGGAATGTTGGAAGGTTTTGAGAAGACTTGGCCAGGAGGGTTTTACAGCACAATCTCCAAGAAAGTGGAGACTATGGCAGCATCATGCCCCTCTGTCAAGATTGGTGACTCAGAAGTGTATGATCTGAATGCCATCTACTCAAAAGTCATTGCATTGTTATATAGTGACTGAGAGATTGATGTGAAGGATGTCTTGTCTTATGAGCTTGCTCCTGTCCCAACGGCAATGTTAAAAAAAATGGAATGAGGATTGGTAGATCAAAGTCCACACTCAAGAGGTCGCTCCAGGTAGAAGTCTCTCGGAGGAATACTGGTAATGCAGATGTCACTGTCATAGATGGATTGGCCCTTCTTTGGACTATACATTGGTCTACGTATGGTTGCGTAGCTGATTTCGTTGTGAATGTCAAGAAAAGGATAGCTTCATATCTAATCAATAGTGACGTCTACCTCATCTTCGACAGGTATCATGAGTATAGCATTAAGTCCACAACACAAGATAGAAGAGACCTGAGTTACACGGAAACATCACCTTCTTCGAACAACAAAGTTGCCTGCCCAGAAGGTTGTCCTATCTTTAGTTGTAAACAAGAAACAGCTGATTCAAATTCTATTTGATGAGCTGACTCAAGATAGGCTGTTCTATCTGCAGAGTACCAGAGAACACAAGTTGGTTGTCACAGGCGAGGTTAGTTGTCCCCTTCAAGTCAAAAACGAAGAAAGAGAGACTCTGTACGATCTGGAAACCCACCAAGAAGAGGCTGATATAATCATAGTCCAACAAGTCTTACATTGTGTTAGGGAGGCCAGACAAATTGCTGTTATCTCTGACGATACTGATGTTTTCGTTCTGCTCCTGTATCACTACCAAATGGCAGGAGTGGAAGTACCACTTACCATGGAATCACCAAGCAGGGAAAGGGCAATATTGGACATCAAGGCGACACAGGCTCAGCATAGGGACATTGTGAAGAACCTGTTACCAGCACATGCTATATCAGGATGTGATACCACGGCTTGCTACTTCGGCATTGGTAAAAGAACAGTAGTCAAAATCCTGAAAGATAGATGTGACCTATCAGCTATCGGAAATGTTGATGCATCCCTCCCACAAGTGATTGCTCAAGCCACTCGTTTCATTTCAGCTTGTTACGGATTCAAGGAAAGCCGAGATATGTCACACACCAGACTGCTTGTATGGGAAAAAAAAGAGTGGGAAAGGCCACATGTCTTCTCCCGATTTAGCTGCCCTACCACCTAAGAGAGAGGCATTCATCGAAAATGTGAAGAGGGCACATTTTCAGACAGTCTTATGATGATCAATCATGCCAACCCAGAGCTAAGGCCGGAGGAATGCGGATGGAAGAGGTACACAGCAAACAAGACACTATGCCCCACTTCTTTACAGACAGCACAAAACCTGCCCCTGACTACATATTAGAAATGATCAACTGTGGCTGCAAAACTGATTAGTCTTGTAACACCAAGAAATGCAGTTGCAGGGTTAAAGGTTTACCTTGCACCATGTTTTGTGCATGCTTCAGTGTCGGGTGTTCGAGACTTCAGTAGACTGAACTAGCCACCATACGTAATTTAGATTGACAGGGTTTCTCAATCTGACTTTCTGGCAACAGATTTCAGGACTTCTTGTTCTTATTAAAGGATACTTTTGAATCAGATAGTTGGCAAGAGGGTTCAAAATAAAAGATCTCTTCCATATACCATGTAGATAGCTAGCATTCTTCTTCGGCCAGTTAAAAATATTGCATGAAAGTAAAGTTGTCGGATTTCTCTTACTTGAAATGACTAGGAAAGGGTTAATTCACTATAGTTTACATCTAGAATTGATGTTGCTGATTGTATTGTATGAATAAATATCAGAGACAATAAACTGAGTGCATTTGATCTGAATGTTAACATTATTTAGACGTGTCCGATAGAAAGGGCTTAATATCTCGAAATGCTCAAGGGATATGACTGGGCACCCCCCTAAGTCTTAAAGAGCTACGCCGAGGCTGCAAGAAACAGCAGAGAAAAAAACTTTATCCGGCAAAACCAGGTTCACCCTTCTGGGTCCTGGACTAAAAGGCATATTTTATAAAGTTATATACGAAATCTCCTGCCTCGAAATGGCTTCCATCCGTCAGGTAACAGAAATACGCAGAAAGCAAAAAAAAAAAAAAAAAAAAAAAAAAAAAAAAAAAAACCCCGAAAAAAAAAAAAAAAAAAAAAAAAAAAAAAAAAAAAAAAACGATCATTGAACTGAAGAATCACTTGTCCTTCGAAGAGTCGAAAAAAAGGGGGGGAGCGGGGGGAGTTGTAGCTTCAATTTGCCTCAACTTAAAAATAAATGAATAAAAATTAAACGCCTCAAGCAGAGAGAGAGAGAGAAGATACACATTTACTCTGCATTGAATATTCTATCACCAAGGGTGTACACGAGAAGCCTAGCAAGACTTGGCGTTTCGATAGCCTATTCATGCATAGTAACGCCAGCCCGTAATGTAAACAACGGATAGCTTCTTACATCTTGGCTCGGTATCCTTTGCTCTGTGTATTAGTTCTTGTTTTCTTCTTTTTGTTGTGTTTAATAATATCTCTTCCATAGTTATTTTGAAAAAGGAAGAATGTACGAAGGAATGAGGTTAGATACATACAACATATGTATACTAAGAGGTATGAAACGAAGTAAAATCTTTATAACACATGGATACGGAAATTCGTGTTTCCAGGGATTCTGTATCCCTGTAATTCTTATAATTTAAATAAGGCCAATTAGTGTGAATTTGAGTCTATCCCTTAAGTATATTGGAACTTTAAAACATATTTCGGAACCCAGACCAACTTGCAAAACATATTTTTAATGCCTCATGAATATTAATCGGTTCAGAACATTCTCTGATTATCCTTTACAAATATACCCATTTAAAACAATGTAAAATCATTCATCCAGCCGGATTTTTCGTTTATTAACTTAGACTTAAGTGAAAGGAAAATGGAAAATTAAGTGACGTAAGAGACCAAAGGTATCAAGCAGACATTCCCTTTCTTGGCAATGGGAGTATTGTTCCAAATGGTTCCAGCCCATTCTCAAGGATGGGGCGAAATGTCGTTTTTCCGTTAAATTGCTCACGAAGTCCTTTAATTCCGAATATAACAATAACATCATGTTAAACTGCCATTGCAAAAGGGAATGGGAACATACTGATATTTCGCTTTTATCAATGAACTGTAATTTCATTCTGGTAGGTCTGGGTCTCACGCCCAATTCGGAATGGAATTAAACGAGACAATTTTCGGGTGGGGAAATTGGGAAATTCATTCTCTCTCTCTCTCTCTCTCTCTCTCTCTCTCTCTCTCTCTCTCTCGCTAAGCCATACTAGCAGTACTATAAACCAGTTAACAATTTTCCCTGGCAATGTGTCATCGCTGAACAACAATATTGCAACAGTATTATCATTCTCTCTCTCTCTCTCTCTCTCTCTCTCTCTCTCTCTCTCTCTCGCTAATAAATATATATAATATATATATAATATAAATATATATCTATATATATATATATATATATATATATATATATATATATATATATTTAGCCATGCATCTGCGCAATTAACCGGTAAAATTTACTTTTCTCTCTGTCTCTCTCTCAAGCGTAATGGTTTAGATGAAAAAATTAGTTTGAGAATTACTGAGAAATTATCTGACTAATGAACAAATGAGGCAGATACGTTGTAGGCGGTATACAACGTTGACAGTATTGCTATGAATTAAAATGTAAATTTCAAAACCAGCAAAGCACTGCAATTTCGTCATTTAAATGCTGACCGTACTTCATCATCCACTAAGAGCCCAATCTCGCAATGCCAAGCACAAATAATGCATGTATACTCGGTTTTTTTCCATCTGTCCATCCGCCTGTGGTGTTTGCGTATGGTAACACGGCATCCCGGGCTTTAGACAGTTACATTTAGCTTACATCCAACAATAATAACAATATCCTATTTCGAATATTAACGGTGTAATTCGCATACAGTAAATTATTAAAACACTTTTCAGTTGCAAATGTACACCCAGATATCCTTTTATTTACCTAAAACTTACACATAGCGTAACTATTTAAAGCCCGGGACGCAGTGTTACCATACAAAAACACCACAGGCGGATGGACAGATGGAAAAAAACAGAGTATAGTTAGTGGAGGGTGTATACTGCGATAACGATAGAAAAGCTTTCATATCTTAACGCAGACTTTATAATTCAGTACGGACTCCCACTACAAAATAAATAGATCATCTCCACTGAAGCGCATACATTTTCATTTTAATAATGAATTTTTTTTTTATTTGGTCACTTATAAACGTCAAATACGCAAAAGATACTGGCGTCGGATATCGCATGCGCCTGCGCAGATATTGCAGGGATAATGAATTATCTTGTACAAAAACTGAAGAGAATTTTGATACCCAAAATGCTCAAATTCATGACAGGAGATCAGTGCGATCGATCATACAACGAGCGAAGATGTAATGGCCAGAAAGTGGCGATCAGACTGACAAAATAGACTGAAATGGTTTGGGTTTGTAGATAGAATGGGAGAAAGAGGCCGATAAAAAATGAAAAGGCAACATCGTGGAAGAACGACACAGACAAACACCTGAAGTAGACAAATAATTCACTCCCCTAAGAAAGCGCTTCAGTGGCGTGGTCGGTATGGTGTTGGCGTACCACCTCGATGGTCACGAGTTCGATTCTCGGGCTGTCCATTGAGGGGGTCAGAGATGTGTATTTCTGGTGATAGAAGTTCACTCTCGACGTGGTTCGGAAGTCAGGTAAAGCCGTTGGTCCCGTTGCTGAGTAACCACTGGCGGTTCCATGCAACGGAAAAACGCCATACAAAAAACCCTTGAATGAACAGTCCACAATTCATTTCTCCCTCCATCTTCGTTTTGGCCTCAAGTGAATAGAATTACTCCCAACAGGAAACCGCCGTCTACAAAGAAAGTGGGAAGAGTCGTGAATTAGGAGAATTCATTTGCAAATTCAGTTTCGAGGGCTTTGTTGTTTTTCTTCTCTTGTAAAAAGTTTAATTCGAGAATTCAGTTCCATAAAGAGAACGTGGATCTCTTTGATCTAAGAATTGTAAATGCCGTCACGAATTTCATCTTAATCTCAATGGATTCGAATAGGAAATTGGCGGGATGTATCAGATGACAGTTCTTCTTTCGAAATGAGGTCTAACTCTGATGGCTCTCTCTCTCTCTCTCTCTCTCTCTCTCTCTCTCTCTCTCTCTCTCTATATATATATATATATATATATATATATATATATATATATATATATATATATATATATATATGTGTGTGTGTGTGTGGTGTGTGTGTGTGTGTGTGTGTGTGTGTGTGTCAAATTAACGTAATTTATTGTTTATTTTCTTAAATCAGCCTTGTACCTTAGTTTTAAGTGTTCTCCTATATTCAGTTCAGCAGCTGTATTTTTTTTTACGTTAACGTAACGTTCAGTGGTTTTGCTCAGTGATTCCTCCTCGTGTTAACGTTTTTTTTTTTTTTTTTTTTTTTTTTTTTTTTTTTTTTTTTTTTTTTTTCGAGTTGGAATGGAACTGTAGTGCGATGAGTGGAGGCCGGCCTAAGACAGTTCGGGCCTGTATAAGCTTTTGGACTCACGCTCTTTTGTTAGCAGCCTTCTGGAGATTGTGCTGAGCCATCTACGGCGTAAGTGCATCGTTGGAGTTTGATCATGGCTGTGATATCGCAGGTGTTAGTCACTTGCGACTCCTGTACTCTTGTTCCCCGCCGGAGGATTTGGCGGAAGATGTGGTCGTCGATGTCCCGCCACGTAGGAGGCGTTACACCAACCACTGTCCTGTGTTGTCCATCTCCAGCTGCTGGTCCAGGAGAGCTAAAGGCTCGTGAGGAGGCACGTAGGGAGGCAATTGCCAGGTAAGAGGAGATTATCCTGTGTTGTCCCTCGGGATCGAACTCAACCCCTGTATCTGCCTGGCCAATTTGTGAGCTCCCTTGTTTAGCTGTTGGAAGGTTGAAGTGACCTCCGTGAACTCCTGTGTACGTTGTAGTACGTGAGGATTTACGTGTATTAATTTATTTGTATATGTATATACATGTTGCATTGAGTCAGGAGTATTGGGTATTCGTTGCCCCTCTGAATATTTGTTTGAATTAAGTTTAGTACCACCACGTTTAGGTAGGAGGTTTAAGGCTTTCCTTACTTTACTTTCTCTGGACTTCCTTCCTTCTTATAGTTGTAGGTTAGTGGTTTCATTATTGGGCCTGTGTCATTATTATTTGAGCCTTTGGCATATTATGTCCTTTATTACTTTGTTAGAGTAGCTTTAAGTATTAGAGTCCTTGTGAGCCCGTTATTTGCTTGTATTTTTTGTATTTACTGTTAAGTTTTCTCACAAGGCTGATTTAGAGTTAAGTGTATTTTATAATTAAATATTGATAATTTTATTCTGGTGTTTGTGTCCACATTCCGCTTACCCTGTGTACTTTCTTACCGCCTACGATCCCTGTGATTATTGGAGTATAAGAAACCTGTATTACGGCCAAAGGAGTCACAACAATTTGGCGACCGGGGCAGGATCGTACGCGGGTGTGCACAGAATTTGGGTTTGTGGAGCAACTCTGGGATAGGTTACAGTATTTGATTTGGTTTTGTTGCTTGCCTTACTCCGTGTAGGTAATTCATTATGGAAGACTTTGTTTTTGACCCTGCTGAATTTTTGGGGTCGGCTGACTGTATCAAATATCTAGCTATATTAAGTAAGGAGCATTTAAGGAGTAGTGCTCGTTGGTTAAATATTTCTTTTAGACCCACGGACACTGAGGATCAGCTGTAGTCATCTGTCAAGGTGATGGTGGCTTGTGATATAGCCGAGGGTGAGGATTTGGCCAGGGATTTGATCAGTATGCATGGTAGTGGAAGTTCTGATGATGAGAATTCTGTTGATGAAGTTAGCATTAATCCTGGGCTATCTCTATTTGAGGACCACCCTCGTACTGGTGTTATTTATACTGGTCCAGGTAATTTAACTGTAAAAGCTAGAGTCTCTATACTGGTCCAGGTAATTTAACTGTAAAAGCTAGAGTCTCTATTAGTCCCTTTGTAGATGTAGAGCAGCGTTTCCCAACCTGGGGTGCTAGCACCCCCTGGGGGTGCTGAAATCAATTATTGGGGGTGCTGGGAAGCGATACACACATGACGGTAAAATATCACTTCCTAGTAAGGCGTGACCAGTTCTGCAGTACACGTTAGGTACTTGTTTGTATCTGACATGAGAGCGGCGAGACTGTGGGACCAGTGGCAGCCAGAGTCAGACAGTAGCATTGAAGTTGTTCAGTAGCAGTGCAACAGAGCAGTACAGCTCCTACAATGCTTGTAGAAAATATTGTTGCTCACCTCTAACTCCTAGAGACCACTATGGCACAATAATTTCCCATGGATCATTCATTTCCAGAAAGGATACAGCAGCCCTTCTTTGCAGATATGGATGATGATGATAACCTAAAGGAGGAGCTTATTGATCTGCAGGTGAACCAGGGTTGTCAAACAAAATTTCGCACACTACCGCTGTCAGGTTTCTGGTGTGATCAGTTCGTAGCATACCCTGTATTAGCAAAGGCAGCGCTGGAAATGATCATCCCATTTCCAACTACCTACCTCTGTGAAAAGGCTTTCTCCACCATGCTCCAAATCAAAACAACTGCCCGGAACCAACTTCAAATTGGGTTGCTTCATGATATGAGGGTGGCTCTGGCCAACACAAAGCCTCGAATTGAGAAACTAGTTGCATATAAGCAACAGCAAAAATCACATTGATGTATGTACAATATGATTGATTACCCAGTTGTACATATTTAAATCCATGCAATGTCATTTTTTCTAATTTTTTTTATTTCTTTTATAAACAATATTGGTATTTTGTGTTAGTTTTAAGGAATGAACAAAATAAAATTGATCAAGCAGTACACTTTACATTCCTTTATCCTTCTAGTTACCTAGTAATAAGATATTAATAATTAAGATAATTAGGGGGTGCTGGACTGCTTAGGCATGACAACAGGGGGTGCTAGGGTTGGAAAAGGTTGGGAAACACTGATGTAGAGCCAGAGCCAGTACAGCCTGTGGTGAATCCTGAAAATGAGGACCTTAGTATAATATGTAAAAGAATAGAATTATTGAAGGTACAATTCGAAGAGAATGAGAGGGCGAGGCGCCATGAGTTGGAAACGGCTAGAATTAACTTAGACTTGGCTAGGTTACGAGCTAACCCTGACTTTACTAGTACTCCCACCGGTCCTTTGTCAGATAGGTTTAACAAGAGTGCGGCATTAAAGTTAGTGCCAGTGTTTGATGAAGGTAATGTGCCGGAGTTCTTTAAGGCCTTTGAGCGGGTGGCCACTAGGTTGTCTTGGCCAACCGAGATGTGGACTGTATTGATCCAATGCAGGTTGGTAGGTAAGGCCATTCGCCAATATAATGCTTTGGAAGAGAGTGTGGCTAGAGATTATGGTAAAGTTAAGGCGTTAATTCTCAAGGCGTATGACTTGGTCCCTGTGGCTTATCGCCTGAAATTCAGAAACTCCATGAAGCACGATACTATGGCCTATGTAGAGTATGCCCGTCTTAAGGAGGAGCAGTTTGACGACTGGGTAAAGAGTCGCCAGGTGGTCTCCTTCTCCTCCTTGAGGGAGCTGATGCTACTTGAGGAATTTAAGAAAACTTGTAGTAAAGAACTTGGAATTCACCTGGAGGAGGTTAAAGCATATAGCTTAAGTAAAGCTGCTCAGATAGCTGATGAGTTTGTGATAACACACCAAGTAGGTGGTAGTAGTAGTTTTAGCCTATCAGCCGTAAATCCCAGCCTGCCGGGCCAAACAATAATAATTGGAAATCTAATAACCCCTTTAAAACAAAGGTTGAAGCTAGCCAGAGAAATAATCTGAGAGGAAGGAACACACGGGTATTTTCCCAGACTAACCAAAGATTAAATAATGTTGGTAGAGCTAGGAGAACTTGTTTTTGGTCCACGAGCAGGGTCACTTTCAAGCTCAATGTCCTGCCCAGAGGAGGTATCTCCAGCGGAACGGAAGGGGAGGTAACAACAATGTCCCCATATCTTTAATTGCTAATTCCCCTACTACCCCTAATACTGAAGTTGAGTGTTCCCCAGGAACTGAAGGAAGGGTTAGGTTTAGTGGTAGTGGAGGTGAAATAAATCAATTGCCTACTAGCTCTCCTTTGTGACTTTATAACAAATACATTTGGCCTGGCAGTTTGGTTATTGATAGTAAAGTTGTCAGAGTGAACTTCTTAAGGGACACTGGGTCTGCTCGATCATTGGTGTTGTCAAGGGTTCTGAAGGATGTTGGTGAGAATTCTGGAAATTATGTGGTCCTGGGTGGATTTCCTGATACACTGGTTTCTGCACCTTTGGTGGAGGTAGAGGCATTCTTCCTAGGGTATCACAAGGTGACAGAATTGGCAGTGGTAGAAAAGCTCCCCATCCCTGGTATTGACGGCATTTTGGGAAATGATATGTTGGATGCCCGAGGTTATGAATTATTCCCAATAGTGTCCGTGATTTCAAGTCCTGTGGCAATTACCACTGGAGCTTCTGGAAAGGCTGCTGCCACCTTACAGGATGAAGATAATTTAAACTTAAGTAGTTTAGAGGTACAGAGACCCAGGTCTGTAGGTAGTGGTAGTAGTAGTTTTATGAATAAAATAATTAATCCTGATTGTGACAGTGTAAGCTTTATTGAAGCTCAGAAGGCTGAATTCAATTATGAATTAGGAGGTACGGATGATTTAACAAAACCAAGGTTCTGTGTGATTAGAGGTTTGTTGTATAGAGTTAGTCGTCTTGTGGATCACGGCTTGAACCAAACCTCTCTGGTAGAACAGATTGTGGTGCCTTCAAAATATCAGAATGATGTCCTTAGTTTAGCTCATGGGGAGTCCTTTTCCGGCCATTTTGGAGTTTGTAAAACACATAGTAGATTGGCAAAATATTTTTGGTGGCCGGGATTGAAATCCTCAGTGAAGAAATTTGTAGGAAGTTGTGAAACATGTCAAGTAATGGGTAAACCTAATAAACCTATTCCTAAAGCCCCTTTGCATCCAATTCCTGCAATTGGGGATCCTTTTGCAGATTTGGTTGTTGATGTGGTTGGTCCTTTGCCCCAAACTAAATCTGGATTTACTTAATTTCTGACTATAATGGACAGAGCGTCTAGGTTTCCTGAAACTTTTCCTATGAGGAAAATTACGTCCAAAGTAGTGTTTGAGAAACTAATAGGATTTTTTTCCAGGTATGGGTTGCCTCGTAAAATTCAAACCGACTGTAGCACGTATTTCACGAGCAAGGTATTTAAAGGTAAATGTGCTAAACTGGCCATTCAGCACATTACCAGTGTACCTTACCACCCACAGAGTCAGGGCGTAGTGGAAAGGTTCCACCAAACCCTTAAGTATATTCTAAAAAAAGTACTGTTATGAGCCAGGCGAGGATTGGGATACAGGTCTTCCCTTTGCTCTCTTTGCTATACGTAATTATCCAAATTCTTCCACAGGAGTAGCTCCATTTGAGTTGATTTTTGGACATAAAGTACGTGGTCCTCTAGAAATTTTCCATGAGTTGCTAGAGGTTAGTTATAAGAAAGAATTGAATGTGGGTGAGTTCGTTGAGGACCTGAGGAGGAGATTATCAGTTGCCTGGAAATTTGCCCAGGATAATTTAGTGTTGTCTCAGGCCTCAATAAAGGAAAATTATGATAAGAAGAGTAAGGCACGTTCGTTTGAGCCTGGTGAGCTTGTTTTGGTTTTGAGTACAGACTCGGACAATTTTCTGGAACCTAAGTATAAGGGGCCTTGGAAGGTACTCCGGAAATTGTCTGATGTGAATTATGAAGTGGAAGCTCCTGGGACCAAACGTAAGTGTCAGATATTCCATATTAATAGATTGAAATCTTACACAGTTGGTAGACTTGACCCTCTAGCTATAGTATATGAGCCAGTGTCTCTAGTGTTAGAACCCATGTTAGAAGAACCAGCCGACTTGTTTTGCCAGGTATCTTCAGATGCTCTTACAGGTAATATGCAAAATTTGGAAACTTTAGTAAAGGGTTTGGAGCATCTGGAGGGTATCCAGAAGGATGACATGATGAAATTAATATCTTCTTTTTCAGACTTATTTCAGGCCTCTCCAGGTAGAGCGACCTTGCTCCAACATGTTGTTGACGTGGGCAGTGCTTCCCCAGTCAAACAGTCCTTATCGATTAAATCCAATAAAGCGTGATATTGTCGAGAAGGAGATCAAGTACATGTTGGAGCATGATTTAATTAGACCTTCGGTAAGTCCTTGGAGCTCACCTATTGTACTTGTTAAGAAACCTGACGGGCAGCTTCGCATGTGTGTGGACTACCGCAAGGTCAATGCTAATACAAAGAATGACTCTTTCCCTTTGCCACGTATCAAGGACTGTCTTGATCGGATAAGACCTGCTAAGTTTATAACTGAATTGGATCTTTTAAAGGGGTATTGGCAGGTTCCCCTATCTGATTGAGCTCGCGAGATTTCTGCTTTTGTTACGCCCTTTGGACTTTATGAGTGTAAAGTAATGTCCCTTGGGATGAAGAACGCAGCTTGTACCTTCCAGCGGTTGATGAATCGAGTTATATGTGGTCTGGAGGGTACAGAAATTTACATAGATGATTTGATTATTCACAGCAAAGACTGGCGGATTCATTTGGTGAGATTAAAGAAGGTATTTGAGGCCTTGAGAGCCGCTGATCTTGTTGTAAATTTAAGTAAATGTGAATTCGGTAAAGACAAGGTGTGTTATCTAAGTCACGAGGTTGGTTTGGGTCAGGTTACTCCTAAACAAGCTAACCTCGAGGCTCTGTTAAATTTGCAAAGGCCACGCAATGTTAGGGAGGTCCGGAGAATTTTAGGTATGATGGGTTACTATAAGAGGTTCGTCCGGAACTTCTCTGATCTTGCTCAGCCCTAACTCAACTATTGCAGAAGGGTCTCCTCAGTGTGAGGAATCTTTCTTAAAACTCAAAACTGTATTGATGTCTAACCCCATTCTAATGTCTCCTGACTTTCAGAAACCGTTTATTGTGGCTGTAGATGCCAGTGATGTGGATATAGGTGGAGTACTTTTTCAAAGGAATGAAGATGGTGAAGTGCGTCCAGTATCATACTTTAGTCGTAAGTTGCTGGATCCTGAGAGAAGGTATTCTACCATCGAGAAGGATGCACTAGCTTTAATTTGTACCTTGGTTCATTTCAAACCATATGTTACTAATTTTTCCTTTCCCGTAGAAATCTGGACGGACCATAACCCTTTGGTGTTCATCGAAAGAATGAAAGGTCCTTACCAGAGGATTCTGCATTGGGCTTTTCAGCTGCAGGAGATTCCTTTAAGTATGAAGCATGTTAAGGGTGTTGATAACTGTATTCCTGATGCCCTTTCTAGGATGTAAATCTGGTTATTTCTCTTCTCACCTCGCCCTTCTCATTTCTCCTTCGGGGTTTGTAATGAAAATTATATTTAAGGAAGTCAATTTTTTATCATGTTTAAAAAATAGTGTATGGATTCGGGCTTTGTTTTAAGTCTGTTTCATTATGCTGTGAGTTTTGCTTCACCTTATTATTTTTCCCTTGCAGGATATTTTACACTAAGTTGTCTCTTTTTCCTTTGCAGGATGCTTTAGATTAAGTTGTCTATACGGTTATCTTCTAGTATGTTATATGATTGTGTGGTACTAAAAAAAAGGTATTCTATTTAAATAATTTTTTTTTGAGGGGGAGGAAGGTGTCATATTAACATAATTTATTGTTTATTTTCTTAAATCAGCCTTGTAACTTAGTTTTAAGTGTTCTCCTATATTCAGTTCAGCAGCTGGATTTTTTTTACGTTAAATTAACATTCAGTGGTTTTGCTCAGTGATTCCTCCTCTTGTTGTGAATTACCTAACTATTGTGTTAATGATTGTTTTTATATTGTTTTCGAGTTGGAATGGAACTGTAGTGCGGTGAGTGGAGGCCGGCCTAAGACAGTTCGGGCCTGTATAAGCTTTTGGACTCACGCTCTTTTGTTAGCAGCCTTCTGGAGATTGACCATAAGCCTTTAGAAGGATTCTTCCGACGGACCTTCCCTTGGAAGTGGTTTTGCGTAGATATGCTGAGCCATCTACGGCATAAGTGCATCGTTGGAGTTTGATCATGGCTGTGATATCGCAGGTGTTAGTCACTTGCATCTCCTGTACTCCTGTTTCCCGCCGGAGGATTTGGCGGAAGACGTGGTCGTCGCAGTCCTGCCACGTAGGAGGCGTTACGCCAACCACTGTCCTGTGTTGTCCATCTCCAGCTGCTGGTCCAGGAGAGCTTAAGGCTCGTGAGGAGGCACGTAGGGAGGCAATTGCCAGGTAAGAGGAGATTATCCTGTGTTGTCCCTCGGGATCGAACTCAACCCCCGTATCTGCCTGGCCAATTTGTGAGTTCCCTTGTTTAGCTGTTGGAAGGTTGAAGTGACCTCCGTGAACTCCTGTGTACGTTGTAGTACGTGAGGATTTATGTGTATTAATTTATTTATATATGTATATACATGTTGCATTGAGTCAGGAGTATTGGGTATTCGTTGCCCCTCTGAATATTTGTTTGAATTAGTTTTAAGTTTAGTACCACCACGGTTAGGTAGGAGGTTTAAGGCTTTCCTTACTTTATTTTCTCTGGACTTCCTTCCTTCTTATAGTTGTAGGTTAGTGGTTTCATTATTGGGCCCGTGTCATTATTATTTGAGCCTTTGGCATATTATGTCCTTTATTACTTTGTTAGAGTAGCTTTAAGTATTAGGAGTCCTTGTGAGCCCGTTATTTGCTCCTTGTATTTTTTGTATTTACTGTTAAGTTTTCTCACAAGGCTGATTTAGAGTTAAGTGTATTTTATAATTAAATATTGATAATTTTATTCTGGTGTTTGTGTCCACATTCCTCTTACCCTGTGTACTTTCTTACCGCCTACGATCCCTGTGATTATTGGAGTATAAGAATCCTGTATTACAGCCAAAGGGGTCATAACAATATATGTATATATATATACTATAAATATATATATATATATATATATATATTATATTTA
>NC_061107.1:82154589-82157089 GCF_015104395.2 Macrobrachium nipponense | reverse complement strand
ACCGTGTCTATTCAGGTCTTAAAAGAACCCTTCACTGACCTTTTGACTGACATTGAGCTTTTTTTTTTTTTTTTTTTTCAAAGCACAAGTTCATATTTAACATGAAAAATTTTATTAATAGAATCCATTTCAATACATGGCTTACAGGTACGCCTGTTTTCACTTTCAGAAAATATTGGGTCTTCAAAAGGAACAAGTCATATTTTCCATATTTTGGTTCATGATAAAATGGGCGCCCCCCCCCTTTTTTTTTTTTCTTTTTTTTTTACTGACTCCCTCCACCGGAAAATCAATGGCAAAGTGGTTCGGGGAAAAAGGCCACAAAGCCCTCAGGACTTCAGTAAATGGGACGGAGTAAATCCGGGCGATGTGCCCAGGTCTGGAAACGTGATTTTGGACTATAGCCACTCTGGTTCCAGATTAGTTGCAGGTTTTAGTTCCTTTTAGTTTTCTGTAAAATTAAACTATTTGTAATTCTCTTTAACGTTAAATAATAAAACGTCTTTTTTTTACCATTTTGAAAGCGGAAGTGACTTTCATTGACCTTTGGGTTACTTGCTATCATGCAAAATTGTTGTATTAATGTATGAGTAGAGAAATTCTAGACTAATTTAAATGATTTGTCGAGTTATGTGATGATACTTGTCATAAGAACATTTGTGAACGACGCCATTTTGAAAAAAGGAGCGGCCATCTTGAAAAAAAAATTGTTTTTGCCAGGACCCGAATTTTGCAAAGTACAGGTTAAACAATCAGTGTGCCAAGTTTCATTCTTGTATCACAATTTGAACAATTCTACCCATACTATCCCCCACTGTTAGTTCCTTTTAGTTTTCTGTAAAATTAAACTATTGAGATGGCTTTGTCTGTCCGTCCGCATTTTTTCTCCGCCTCTCAGATCTTAAAAACTACTGAGGCTAGAGGGCTGCAAATTGTTATGCCGATCATCCACACTCCAATCATCAAACAAACCAAATTGCAGCCCTCTAGCCTCAATAGGTTTTTATTTTATTTAGGGTTGAAATTAGCCAGAATCGAGAGTCTAGCAATTATAGAGACACAGGCCGCAACTGGGCCGTGGTTGAGCTTTCATGGGGCGCAGCTCTTAGAGCATTATACCGAGGCCACCGAAAGAAAAGTTCTATTTTCGGTGGCCTTAATTATATACGCTATGCAGAAAACTTGATATTTTACTTGTTTTTTTTTTTTTCTTTGTATCATTTAAATAATTAATTTTTCCTTTACTCCGACTTTAGGATATAAAATGCTATAGTACATACCCTTAACTATTTACATTCCACTAGGAAAAAATATATAGACGACTTTACCTTTGTCCACATTAAGTGGTCACCGCATCCAATTGACGTTCTCACTAAAATAATGAATTTTTGCATAGAATCGTTTATATTTCATAATTAAATTTACTAAAGATATATAACATTTGTCATTGGAGCCTTAATCACTAAATATATCAAAAGCTAAAACCGAATGAAATTAGCTAATTTTTCTAATAACATAAAACAGAAATATAGGCAGTTCTCGGCAAGAGATATTCATGTCACCTAATTCGTATGTAGAATTCTGCAAATGCAAAATACCAAGCTTGGCGTTTAACACGGCTTTCCGAGGTAAAATTTGTGTTCGTGTGTTATAAAAAAACGGTATTTATCTAACAGAACACCGACTTCACTCCACACATGTGTCAGTAAAATTACTATAATACACAGAATTATATGTTTTGGCAGCTGAGAACTTTTTTTATTATACACGTTACTTCTTTCGTATTTATCCTGTGTATCACATTCAGTCATGACTTAATATGGGGATACAATACTCTTCTCTCAGGACCCACTTTTATAAAAACACATAATCAGTCAGAAATCCCGTCTTAATATTCTAGTATTTTCACTTACATAAAAACTTTCCGTTAATTTCAATAGCGGATGTACATAATTCTCAACACTTCCATGTTGTCTCTCTATCATTTCTCTCATAAACTATTTCACATGACATCACAGAAAAGGGAATTGCTTGCAGTAGATTGTTGTAGCACTAAAGAATCATTTTTGTTTTACATTTTTTCCCAGGTCAGTCACTCAATCGCACTTTTCATCAATAAACCGTAACACCTCGCTTGTAATCCCATCAAATCCGAGAATCTTACAATTCTCCAACAACTCTCCACATTTATTCCCGAACTTTATCAAGCCCTTCCACTTTGGCGTGATTCATCTCTGCCTCTCTTTTATCACAAACTTTCAGCTTACTCATTCCATCCATCCAGACCTCAGACACTAAATAATACATCAATCCCGGACTTTCGAACCGCATCTTTCTGTAGGCATCTTCTACTGAGAGATACACAATCTCTTCATAAAACATTTCTTTAAAGGCATCTACTACTCTAAGATACACAATTTATTCATAAAACATTTCTTTAAATTTACTCCCATATAGAACAACTTGTCTACCTAAAGTTCTAGCACACCTTTCTCCTTCT
>NC_061107.1:82149589-82152089 GCF_015104395.2 Macrobrachium nipponense | reverse complement strand
GAGAGATAGAAGTAAGCTATGCCTGTGCTATTCCACACAGAGAAAGACTAATTTTGGGCCTTCCCAATTAATACAGTTGCTCCCTGATAACTCAAGTACTGAAATATTTATTTGTTAGTATGCCTACGGAACGGTATTTATAGCGGCACGGACCTAGAGTTGCATTCTCATTGGTCGGGCCGGTCTTGGGCGAAGCCGTGGATCTCGCCTCGAAGGTCTCGGGGATTCGCTCGTGCGAGCGCCACAGTAGTGTGCCTGGGAATGAACGTCAGGAATTCCGCTATAAATACCGTTCCGCAAACTTTCTTGCTGCAAGCATCAACGTTTTACGTTACGTCATCCTTGCGCAATACTATTGGCCATTACATAATCTGAGCAGCTCGCTTTGTTGACTCAAGACGATGGCAGAGAAGCGGCCGTCCTCTCCTGGCTCCCAGCAAGGGGAACCGCCCCTCCTCGACGATCAGGGCTTCCAGAAAGTCCAGAAAAAACGGAAAAAAGCCCTCAATACTGTCATCGACCTTCCTACACTTTCGACGCCTCCAGCACCTACCATGACGACTCAGGCACTCCCTAAATTCAAAGCAACTTCCCAAGAACACCAGACATCGTATGCGGCCGTCCTAGCACTTGAGAAAAAATACCCTAAAGCACAACTCCAAGCCCGACCGAATCTGAAAGGGGAATTCATTATTACCCCGAAGGACCAACAGTCGGCAGACCTCCTGAAGAACGATCCTTTATGCCTCCTTTTGGACCCTGCTGAGAAGTCATCGAAAGCAATGATTTGCAAAGTCCCTAAATATGTCACTATTGAACGGATTCTCGAAGTACCAGGCATATTGACTGCTTCACGTTGCAAAGTGAAAAACAGAGATGGTACTGAAGAAGAAACTCAAAAAGTCGAAGCTACGTTTAGAGGCAAAATTCCAGACTTCATCAGCCTTGGGATCCTCGGAAACTACAAGACCGAAGCCTTTATCCCCGAACCTCTCAGGTGTTTCAAGTGCCAGAGGTTTGGGCATCACAGGAGGGAGTGCATGGCCCAGCATATTTGTGGAATCTGCAGCCAAAAGCATGAGACCGACGTTTGCCTCAACAAATTTAAAGCAAAAGGCCACACTGTTGCCCGATGCCCAAATTGCCATCAGTCTCATCATGCATGGTTCAAGGGGTGCCCAGTCAGACTGGAAAAAATCTGGAGGATGAAGGGCATTTCCCCACCGCCAGCAAGACCTCGAGAACGACAACCATCGCCCTCAAGACGACCACCATTAGAACCTCGTATTGATCCACGAACTAATCGGCCACCTCCACCACAAGCTCTTCAACCTTCCCCTACAGAACACCCCAAACCTCGTCACTACATCCCAAACCCCTCATCCTTTCCCTCCCTCCAACCTCCAATTCCCAAAAAAACCTTCCAACCCCCCCGACCCCTAAGGTTATTCCCTCTACCCCTCAGTCAATTCCCCCAACCCCTCAGGTTACTCCCCCAGCCTTCGCATCGCCGACGACGTCGACTCCTGCTCGTGTTGAAGCAGGAACTCAGACAGAAGAAGAAGCTACGATCGAAGAAATGGAAATCCAGACACCTGCTGTAGCTCCCATTTTACACAAGGAAATGGGAACACAAACGGAGGAGTTCCCAGTTAAAAAAGACATGGATGTCCAGACCGGCAAAGCAAAACTCAAATCCGTCGCCTCTGGAAGTGAATTCCGCTTCGTAGGGGAACAAGGGATAAACAAGCTCCTGATGACCTATGACGAATTCAATGCCTTCATTCATAGAGCTCTATCCGACAAGCATTACACTTTCAACGACCGACTGTTTACAGAGATCTTCCAGGAAGCCCTCAGCTTTGAGATCTCCCTCCCAGATGATTTCCTCCAATCTGAATTTCGATTCAGAACCCCTCAAAGACAAATACCAATTCTGCAATAGAACGATCATCAACTGTTCTCTGAGCTCGTCCACGTTCTGTTGGACCTAGAGATCAGTTCCAGATGACCTCCTTCGAGAAAAGTGCTGTTTATAGCATTAACTGCTTTTTCTTTTACTAAACAACCCTCCTTTCCCCTCCGTTTTTCGGCCGCCTCACGTCTAACGACCGAATATTTCAACTGTCACTCTAACTACCGCTTAAGCTGTTGTTTACTTTTGTTTTGCTTTCTCTAAAACTCATAACATTTCGTTTTTCTCTCGCCGAATCTCTATTACTAACGATCGGCGCTGTTTATTCTATTGTCGTTAAGTGAAATATGGTACTTGAACTCCATAGATTAATGTGCCTTTTTTTTCCGTTTTTCTACAACTATAAATTTTTCGTTTTCCTTACTGGCTATCTCTGACTCGCCAGGACTCGCTACTATCGATCTTTATCTCCTACTAATGGGTACCTTAGGGTTTAAAGGGGTTTTGTAACTTGGCTGTTCACCTTTCCTTTCCTTTTCAAATCATACCATTTCACGTGCATAACCCATAGAATCATAAATAAAG
>NC_061107.1:82142089-82147089 GCF_015104395.2 Macrobrachium nipponense | reverse complement strand
ATAATAAAGGAAGGGGAAAAAAAAGAAATTGAATAACGGGAGTGGCCATTATTTGCGCGACTTATGATCAAAGATTATTATTCATCACTTAACCGGATTAATTGGGAGTTTTTGCTCTATATCACAATTATTAAGCAACAAAGGAGATACGTATTCGTTCGCTGTCTATTGTCATTCTGTGTGTGTGTGAGAGAGAGAGAGAGAGAGAGAGAGAGAGAGAGAGAGAGTGAGGTATTACTTATTCATCCCTTCAATTATTCACCGCCACATAACTCATTCATATATGAGATTGATAACTGATATATGCTCAAGTAATATTGAGTATGCGAGGCAATATTTAAGGAAAGGGAAATAAATGAGAGAGAGAGAGAGAGAGAGAGAGAGAGAGAGAGAGAGAGAGAGAGAGAGAGAGAGTTACTAGGATTAGGATGTCTCTAAGACTTATTAGTCCATCGGAGGAGACATCGAGTGCTCATTCATCTCTATGAGCAGATTTTAAAATTCATTCACAGTGTTCTAATGATAGAAAGAGAAAGAAAGAAAGAAAGAGAGAGAGAGAAAGAAAGAAAGAAAGAAAGAAAGAGAGAGAGAGAGAGAGAGAGAGAGAGAGAGAGAGAGAGAGAGAGAAAATCTTTGTAAAATAAGGCAGGGGGAGAAGGGAAAAATGGATGTGAAAAACACATGAGAGAGAGAGCAGAAGACAATGAGAGAGAGAAAATTACGTAAAGAGAAGAGAGACAGAGAGAGAGAGAGGTTCATTTTCATCCCATTAGACGGAAAAGAATAAAATCGCAAGTCATCCCAGAGTTCTGGAAACCTTTTTGCGATCGAACATGGAATTCAAAGATTGGCTTTGCATTGTAAGAATTCTTTCGCGCTCGCGGGTGTGTGCATTCGGTTATTGAGATATGGAGAAAGTAAATTACTTTCCCATCCATTCACTCCGATTTCTGTTCCCGTTTGGAACTGGTTCTTTTTCAATTTTTAAAATATTGTGATAATTTAATTTTTTCAATTATATATTTGTGTACATTGTTTTAATTGCATGATTTAAACGCTGTAATATAACTTAATTTACTTATCTTTAATCAAGTAATCTTCTATTATTCATTTGAATTCGAATTGGAACTGTTATATAAAATCTAGGCCAAAGGCCGAGGCCTGGGACCTATGAGGTCACTCAGCGCTGAAAGAGAAATTGAGATTAAAGGAGATTTGAAAGGTGAAACAAGAGGAAAACATCGCAGTTGCACTATGGGACAATAATTGTTAGGAGAGGGTGTACAGTAAGATGGAGGAAAGATAATATGAACGGAGGCACAGTAAAAGGAATGAAAAGGGTTGCAGCTAGGGCCCGAAGGCCGGCTGCAAAGAACCTTACGTAATGCCTACAGTGCAGCGCGTGAGGTGCACTGACAGCAATATCCCCTACATGGATTATTTACTTGAGGTACCTGCATATTTCTTGGGAGGAACTATCCACGAGTATCTTTAACCATTATTATTATTATTATTATTATTATTATTATTATTATTATTATTATTTGTGTATGCTGGAAACAGACCTTTCAAACATGTTTTATTGAATATAATGGCAGAATTCTGTATAAAATAAATTCTGTAAATTCTTCCATTATATTCATTAAAACATATTGTTATTGTTATTATTATTATTATTATTATTATTATTATTATTATTATTATTATTATTATTATTATTATTCAGAAGATGAACCCTATTCATATGGACCAAGCTCACAGGTGCCACTGACTTGAAATTCAAACTTCCAAAGAATATTATGGTCTTCATTTCAGAAAAGTAACATTTATCATATCTTTTCTCACCTTCCCTGCAGAACGAGAACTGGGAACCTGAATACCCATCATCTTTAATCTTTGTTTAATCAGTCACAACGAAAGATGTCTTCGTATCCTCACAAATCCCTAATCTCTCTCGGAAATTAAGGTTCGAAAACTTGTTCCCATAATTTGCAGCACGAATTATTATTCGTCTGGGTTTCAGCCCATAATTACTTATTTTTTTTACCTTCACGTCTCATTTTTTCAATTCTCCTTTCCATGGGACTGGAATTGGGATACAAAGGCCAAGCGCTGGGACGCATGAAGTCATTCAGGGCTGCAAATAATGTTGAAACAATTGTTGCAAGAGGGTGGAAAGTAAAATGGAGGAAAGAGAATATGATCGGATGGACAGTAAAAGAAATGAAAGGGGTTGCAGCTAAGGTCCTAAGGGACGCCGCAAATAACCTTAATAGTGATGCCTATAGTGCACTGCGTGAGGTGCACAGGCGTTTTCAGGTAAGGGTTTATTTCAATATTTCCTTAGGTATTTATAATCAATGTATTCCAGTCCAGACTAATAGATTTGGGCTGCTTATCCTGTGAACAAGAAGATTCCATTCTATTTAAATGGAAAAATCCACTTCCGTTTACTTGGCGTTTCCTTCCTTTTTTTCCGTTTAATCTGACATTCTAAGGCAATTCAAATCAGATATAACTATTGAGTTCCAAACACAATCTTTCTGGTTTTGCCTCTGCATGCTTCTTTTCTATTATATTTATCTCTGTCCCCTTTCTTTCTCTTTACAAAACAGCTCTTATCTGAGACGCCATCGTTTTAAGCAATGCATCTTACGTCCCGGCAATGAAAAAATGATGGAAATCACCGCCACCCCCCCCCCCACATTCTTTACGTCATATTCAATAAATTTAAATAAAAAAAGACTTCAATATCCTGTTCCTAGATGCAGCAGTTGTCTAGTCCCTTGACGAATAATGTACTGCACTGAATTTACACAAAGAATTCTATCTCGCGCATTAATGCTCTCTTTAACACAGCTGTTTAACTAAGGGCTTCACATTTTGGCAAAATGAATATATTACCGCCGTAAAACCGTTTTGATATTATTCTCATACTTGGCGTAATACTATAAAACTGATTTAATGGTTTCCTGACAAAACAGAGATATCTGTTATAAGAACAGTGCTAAAAATAATACCGTAAAATCACTGAAAAAAAAAAAACATTTCTTTTGTGTATTTCTTACTGATTGCTTTATAATAGCAATTCTGAGTATTTTTCCATTGTTTTATCATTATATATATATATATATATATATATATATAATATATATATATCTATATATATATATATATATATATTATAATATTATAATAATATATATATATATATATATATATTATATATAATCTATCCCACGGATTCCCAGGGAGACGGCTAAAATTCCTCGGACTTTCACAGGTCACCAACTGTGTTATGTTAAAGGAGAACAAGACGGAAAGTCGCCAAAATCCAATTCCTCTCTCTCTCTCTCTCTCTCTCTCTCTCTCTCTCTCTCTCTCTCTCTCTCTCTCTCTCTCTCCGAGATAAGAGACAAATGCATACATATATATATAAGTATACGTACAAATAACTAATATATACATATATAACTACATACATACTACATTTACAAACACCACATACATATATATAGGAACTTCATTTGTCACAATGACATATTATAGCAAGAATAATCAATACGTCTTTTTATACATCCACAGGATTCCTCTCCTTCCAACGGCTACCGTAATATGAATCCTTCAAAAATCAAAGATGTTCCCCTGAGGAATATTCCACTCGAAGGACGCTGCCTTCAAGCAACGAGACAGGTCACACCGGCTTTATCAAAGCTTACGCAAGCAGAAGCTTTCATCCCCTCCGTCAAAGTTCGGGAATTCGTATTTAAAAGAATCAAAGTTCAGGAATTCGTATTTAAAAGAATCAAAGTTCGGGAATTCGTATTTAAAAGAATCCAAGTTCAGGAATTCGTATTTAAAAGAATCAAAGTTCGGTAATTCATATTTAAAAGAATCAAAGTTCAGGAATTCGTATTTAAAAGAATCAAAGTTCGGGAATTCGTATTTAAAAGAATAATCCTCCTCATTTCATCTCCTCTCGAGCTTTTTACGAGCTGCTCTAGGAGCAAGAGCCAGTGCTGGCATAAGGCCAGCTAAATCTGAAACAACAGCATTCTCGAGCTGCTTTCCTCTCCTCGGGAAAAACACAACCTCCTAAATCTAAACGTTCTGAAAGGGACGTAATAATAAGAACATGCTTTTTCAAAGCACGTGAAATTACATGTACCGGGGTTGGAATAGAAGTTTAATAGTACGAGGGATAATCAATAAAGAACATGATTTCATTCTTTTGGGATGGTTATGAAACTGCATTACGGAGAAATGTTGATTCTAAAACCATTTGAATTTTATTTTCGTTTTTATTCATTGTTCCTAAATGATTCTGCCGAGTACTTTGCAATGTATGGTTCGCAGTGAGAATAATTTTTTGACATGTTTTAACTTGTTAAATTTTGCATTACTGTTTATCAAATTCCACACTGTTTCAGAATTTTTCACCAGTGTCTCTTGGGACAGAAAGCAAACCTTAACACGGACAAGGTTCAGAATTGTTGAATACCGGTATGATTAACAAACAGAATGATGGCCTTTATACCAAAGCTTCTGAACGTTTCATTTTCAACACATGGAGTGGAGAATTATGAAGGAAAAGTGAAATCGGGAAGGCGATGCAAATGCCACAAGAACCACAAATGAGCCAAAGAAGCAAAATGGGGAAAAATAAACACGAATAATATACAAAGGGAATGATCGAAATTGGCGATATAAAAACCGATAAAGAAAATATGCAAGGGAATAAATTAATACCACCTTCGCAAATGATTGACATTTCTGAAAACGAAACATCCCGAATGTCTTTTACAATGCTCTGATAATTAAGCAGAAGCTTGTCTACTTCAAAAAAAAAAAAAGGCATTTGTAATTTCAGCTAAACAGACCTTTTAAGACACAAGTGTGGATGTTCGCTTTATCAACTGCTTACTCGCATGATACAGATACGATTAAAACCCGAAGAAGAGAAATGATTTGGTAGTAACTCTTCAGTAGCTAAGTACAAA
>NC_061107.1:82127089-82139589 GCF_015104395.2 Macrobrachium nipponense | reverse complement strand
CATTATACCGAGAAATTAATTTCAATCACCAGAAACAAATTCCTCTGATTCCACGTTGGCAGAGCGGGGAATCGAACTTCGAACCATCGAATTGGTAGTCGAGCGCGAAAACCACTCGTCAAACGTGGAACTAGATTTGAAGAAGAAGAAGAAGAGAAGAATACAATAGAATATAGAATTAAGACCAGAGACCAAGCGCTGGGCCCTGAGAGGTCATTCAGAACTGAAAGGAACATTAACAATAAGGTTTGGAAGTACGTATAATAGAAGGAAAACCTCGCAGTTCCACCATGAAACAAATGCTAGAGAGGGTGGAATGTCAGATGGAAGAAAGAGAATATGTATGGAGGTAGAGTAAAAGGAACGAAAGAGGTTCAGGGGCATTCTCCTTATGGGGATCAGATTCTCATATTCTCTTCGGTCATCATTCTTCACGTACTCTAATGTCTCTCTCTCTCTCTCTCTCTCTCTCTCTCTCTATATATATATATATATATATGTGTAATAATATATAAATGATCATATATATATATATATATATATATATATATATATATATATATATATATAATAAATGAAGAATTACGAAAATCTAGTAAAAGAAAGTGTACTAATGACAGCTTTGAATTGTTACAAGAAAGCAGGAGCTGAAAGCCTTCTTCACCTCGAAGAGACCTAAGGAAAGGAAGAAAAATAATGAAAAAAAAGAAGAGAAGAAAGCAAGAATTGGGGCGCGTGAGAATATGTGCTACACAGAACAGAACAACACGCATGGCGAAGGTAACAATTTTAAAGTTTGGTAAACATTCAAGCAAGTTTTCCTCTTTCGATGAGTATTACAGAATTAAGTTCAAAACCTGCGAATTTCTGCTTCGGATTGGCTGTCGCTTTCATGAATCCCATCAGGGTTCAATGGCCTCATCGCAATTACAGCTTAGTCGTGTTTTCAGTCGGGTAAAAACGATTCAAAGTTAACTCGATTCAGAAGATAGGTATTAACAAATGTAAACATACGATACCAAACAATAAAGGAAATAAATGACACTGCACATGTTTCTACCCAAAATTGCACGAGAGACTGGACCACGAGGTTAATAAACTAAGACATTTAGCGTTTATTTATTTATTGATTTATGAAATTTAGGGTTTCAAGCTTAGCACTCTAAGCAGGGTATAAGACAGTGAACAGAAGGAGTTAGATAAAAAAATTCAGAAAATACAAAGCATCAAGTACAAAGTAAGTATATCTTACTTTAACCAGACCACTGAACTGATCAACAGCTCTCCTAGGGATAGTCCGAAGGATTACTAATTTTTCGTGGCCAGAAACCAATTGGTTACGCAGCAACGCGACCTACAGCTTATTGTGGGATCCGAACCACATTATATGGAGAAATTAATTTCTAGTCACCAGAAACAAATTCCTCTGATTCCACGTTGGGAGAGTGGGGAATCGAACTCGGGACTACTGAATCGGTAGGCGCACACGGAAAGCACTCGTCCAACGAGGAACTAGCATCAAGTACAAGGATCCAAAGGTGGAACTGGGAGAACACGTAGAACAGCAGAAAAGAAGCAGGAACGGGGGCAAAGAAAAAGGCTAAAAAGTGGGTGTTGCCAGGGGCCGAAGGGACATCCCAAACGCCCTTTAGTAATGCCTACAGTGCGCACTGACGGCACTAACCCCTAAGGGGACACCTGACCAAATCCTTTCCCTCAGAACTTTCCCTGATTCTCTCATTCAGGCGATTACCTACTTCAATTATGTCTTACTGAAGCCTAATGACAAGGCAGACAATGATGGATAATAATCATACAGTAATCGCTGTTTTACAATACCGCCGGTTTGCTTTCGTGTCAGACATCCCAAACAGCTGCGTCGTCTCCAATTTTATTGAAACATCTGTGATGGTTCGTATTTACAGGTATATTTTCTGTTGATATATATATATATATATATATATATTATATATATATATATATATATATTTCAATCAGCCGATTCCTCCATTCCATCTTTTTCCTTCTTCTCTCTCTCTCTCTCTCTCTCTCGTCTCTCTCTCTCTCTCTCTCTCTCTCTCTCTCTCAAGATAAGATTAGACAAATAACGTTTGCATACATAATCATGTTGCTAACAAATACATTGAAGGATGGACTGAAACTTAAGACATGGAAGAAGGAAATTGCCTGTAAATATAAAATGAAAACGAAAATTCAGTCAAAACGAGACAGACAAAAACAGATTAAAGCGAAGGATTACACTAGAAAAAAAAAAAAAAAAAAAAAAAAAAAAAAAAAAAAAAACAAAAAAAAAAAACAAGCGTCAAACCCAATAGTTTATTCTTCGGCGTTCAGATTCCTCGTTTCCATTTCAATCTGTCTGTCCTCTTACTGACAGCTCAGTCCTCTGACAAGATGACTGGTCTGATCCACTGCAGTTTAAACGTTAGGTATATAATACAAGTGATATTTTCCATTTCGTCAGTAACAGAAAATAGAAAAGATTTCATCAATTCCCACTTTAGTTATGAAAGAGGAGAGATATTTCCACTATTATTATTATTATTATTATTATTATTATTATTATTATTATTATTATTATCATTATTATTATTATTATTATTATTATTATTCAGAAGATGAACCCTATTTATATGAAACAAGACCACGGAGGCCATTGACTTAATATTCAAGCTTCCATAAAATATAGTGTTCATTAGGAAGTAAGAGAAGGTAAAGGAAAATACAGAAAGAAGAGATCTCACTTATTAAAAAGAAAAAAAAGTTAATAAAGAAAAAAAAAAGTTAAAAAAAATAATTGTCTCTTACCTTCCTAGCCCTATGAATATTCTCTCTCTCTCTCTCTCTCTCTCTCTCTCTCTCTCTCTCTCTCTCTCTCTCTCTGGAAGGTAAAGGAACATACAGAAAAAAAGAGAACTCACTTCTTAAAAAAGATAGAAAAATTAATAAATAATTGGCTCTTAGCTTCCTAGCCTTATGAATATTCCCTCTCTCTCTCTCTCTGTGTGTGTGTGTGTGTGTGTGTGTGTGTGTGTGTGTGAAAGCCCGTGAGAGCGCGAGCGCGCGCAGGGCGTCCAACTTTAATCTGCCCCACTTATGGAGAGGAAAGAGTTCTTGTCATCTCCAAAGTCTACCTTTCATTGTTCACTGACTTGGTGCTGCGCGTTAATCATACCTAGACCTTATAACTTCATCACTGATTTGTTTTTTATTATTTTATCTCCCATCTCCAATATCTTTCGTCAGTCTCTCCTTTTAATTAGTCCGCTACTTCCGTTCTCTCTTTTCTTTAAACGGCTTCGCTCTTTAAAGGCTTCGTTTCTTTAGGTTTTTAAGCATTTTGAAGGCAGAGAAATAATTGCTGTTTCTGTACTAAGCTTTTTGAAAGGCAAGAGAAAATAAAGGCTGTCTTTATTTATGCATTTTTGAAGGCAGAGATATAAGGCTGTCTTTACTTTATGCATTTTTGAAGGCAGAGATATAAGGCTGTCTTTACTTTATGCCTTTTTGAAGGTAGAGAAATAAGGCTGTCTTGACTTTATGCCTTTTTGAAGGCAGAAAAACAAGGCTGTCTTTACTTTAAGCTTTTTGAAGGCAGAGAAATAAGGCTGTCTTTACTTTATGCATTTTTGAAGGCAGAGATATAAGGCTGTCTTTACTTTATGCCTTTTTGAAGGTAGAGAAATAAGGCTGTCTTGACTTTATGCCTTTTTGAAGGCAGAAAACAAGGCGTCTTTCCCTTTAAGCTTTTGAAGCAGAGCAAATAAGGCTGTCTTTACTTTATGCATTTTTGAAGGCAGAGATATAAGGCTGTCTTTACTTTATGCCTTTTTGAAGGTAGAGAAATAAGGCTGTCTTGACTTTATGCCTTTTTGAAGGCAGAAAAACAAGGCTGTCTTTCCTTTAAGCTTTTTGAAGGCAGAGAAATAAGGTTGTCTTTACTTTATGCATTTTTGAAGGCAGAGATATAAGGCTGTCTTTAGCTTTTTTGAATGCCTTTTGAAGGTAGAGAAATAAGGGGCTGTCTGGACTTTTATGCCTTTTTTTGAAAGCAGAATAAACAAGGCTTTTTTACTTTTAAGCTTTTTGAAGCAGAGAAATTAAGGCTGTCCTATACCTTTATGATTATTTGAAGCAGAGATATAAGGCTGTCTTTACTTTATGCCTTTTTGAAGGTAGAGAAATAAGGCTGTCTTGACTTTATGCCTTTTTGAAGGCAGAAAAACAAGGCTGTTTTTACTTTAAGCTTTTTGAAGGCAGAGAAATAAGGCTGTCTATACTTTATGCATTTTTGAAGGCAGAGATATTTAAGCTTTTGTCTTTACTTTATGCCTTTTTGAAGGTAGAGAAATAAGGCTGTCTTGACTTTATGCCTTTTTGAAGGCAGAAAAACAAGGCTGTCTTTACTTTAAGCTTTTTGAAGGCAGAGAAATAAGGCTGTCTTTACTTTATGCATTTTTGAAGGCAGAGATATAAGGCTGTCTTTACTTATTTGAACTTTTTGAAGTAGAGAAATTTAAGGCTGGTCCTTTTTGACTTTAATGGCCTTTTGAAGGCAGAAAAACAAAGGCTGTCTTTCCTGTTTAAGGCCTTTTGAAGGCAGAGAATAAAGCTTGGCTTTACTTTATTTTGGCCATTTTTGAAGCAGAGATATTAAGGCTGGTCTACTTTATGCCTTTGAAAAGGCTAGAGAAATAAGGCTGTCTTGACTTTATGCCTTTTTTGAAGGCAGAGACAGGCTGGCTTACTTTATGCATTTTTGAAGGCAGAGATATAAGGCTGTCTTTACTTTATGCCTTTTTGAAGGTAGAGAAATAAGGCTGTCTTGACTTTATGCCTTTTTGAAGGCAGAAAAACAAGGCTGTCTTTACTTTAAGCTTTTTGAAGGCAGAAAAATAAGGCTGTCTTTACTTTATGCATTTTGAAGGCAGAGAAATAATGCTGTCTTTACTTATGCCTTGTGAAGGTTTAGAAGAAATGAAGGCTGGCTTGACTTTATGCCTTCCATCTCTGCTGTTTTCGTTCACCTTCATTTTTCTTTTATTATTCCTACTATTGCTCCTTTCTGCATTTTGTCTTTTTGTATATTTATACCAGAGTTAATTTTAATCCTTGATTCCAAACCCACGGAAACCAATTTGGGCTTTAAATCTATCCTGAGTTATAAAGTAATTAATGTTTAGATGTTCTATCGATGGAAATCTTTCTAATGTATAGAGAAGGTCATATAATTAGAAGACACTTTTTCTTGATTATGACTTTTTCATATACATATATATATATATATATATATATATATATATGTATGTATGTATGTATGTATGTAGTATTATGTATGTATATATATATATATATTATATATATATATATATATATATATACATACATATATATATATATATATATATATATATATATATATATATATATATATATAGGATATGCTTCACTTACAACTCTTCAAGTCTTACACCCCTCATACGATATGGTTTGCCGTTATTTCTTGCACTACATCAACAGCTTAAATGGCAAAAGCCTCATGCACTTTTCTTTGTTAATCAGGAGTCCTGGTTTATTCTTTATTTCCGCTTACTTGGGAAGTAAGCTCTCAAACTACTTTGTTGTTCTTCTTGTTCTTGTTGGGGGATAAGAAAGCCTTATGGAAAAGCATAAAGAGGTCTGAATAAGGTGTTTCGCGTTGAGCTAAAGATACAGGAATTTTGGGATAGGATATTTATGATTTATTTATTCGTATGAAAATGTAAAAAATTAATAATGTGCATGTTAAACAGGACAGGAAAATTATTTCATAAAATAAAGAGTATATTTCTTCATTTTCATTGGTGAAAGAAGGATCTATTTGACCGTAGATTTTATCACATATTAATTCATGTTAAGAATATAATGTTTACAACTTATGCATAAGGGGGAAAATCTTGCACGCCTACCCGAGTAAGCCGGATGTCAGATCACGCCTTGTTCTTATTTCTTTCAGACCATAACCGAGTCTACATGCTGAATATTATGAACGCGTAACAGTATCTTTCCCAAGCTTTGTTGATTTATGCTTGAGTTACGCTCTCACTTTATACAATTGTGTCCCTCCTACTGCATGTTTACTGACCATATAGTTCTATGGGGACCATTTACTTAAGAGGTCCCCCATGACACGTGATGGCAAACAAATGGTGCCAATGTTCCATTTCAAGACCCATTTCTTTGATCTCTGCGGTGCTTACTTGCAATGCTGCTCGTTTGGAGGGTTGATTTTTTGGAATAGACAGAAACATAAAACTGAGGCGAAAAGCCAAGCGCTGGGACCAATGAAGTCATTCAGCCCTCAAAGGGAAATTCACAGTGGAAAGAGTTTAAAGGTGTAACAGGAGGAAAAAATCGCAGCTGTACCATGAAACGACTGTTTGGAGAGGGTGGAAATAAAGTTAATTATATCTTAGTTTAACAGCCCTCCTAGGGCTGGCCCGAAGGATTAGATATTTTTACGTGGCTAGGAACCAATTGTTCACCTAACAACGGGACCTACAGCTTATTGCGGGATCCGAACCACATTATATCGAGATATTTATTCCTATCACCAGAAATAAATTCCTCTGATTCCGCGTTGGTCGAGCCAAGAATCGAACTTCGGACTACCGGATTGGTAGCTGAGTGCGAAAACCTCTCGTCCAACGAGGAACTACTGGAGAGGGTAGAAACTGAGATGAAAGAAAGGGAGGATGAAAAGATTTGCAGTAAAATGAATGAAAGGGACTGTAGCTAGGGGGTCGAAGGGAGGCTGCAAAAACCTCAAGCAATGCCTACTGTGCACCGCGTGAGGGCCACTGACGCCACTACTTCCCTACGAGGGAAAAAACGACACGGACTCTCCTTGTCAGAAGCGGTCCACCAAATATTTGACGTTACATGATAAAAGCAATGAAAAGGGGAAACGCTGTTTTGTCGTCATAAATTACAAAGTATAAATAACTTGGGCTAATTATACTAATTAGTTGGCGCTTTTACACAGTAATGCAAATTATTATTATTATCTGGTCGATGTGCGTCCACAACAAACGAGGGGGAAACGTTAATTGGTAATTTCTTAATTACTCAATTATTACTTTCTCGTAACTCTTTCGAGTATTCATTCATTTGTGAGTCAGTCATCCTCTCTCTACGGATAAGTCATTTTACAATACAAAACAAAGAACCGAATCATTTTGGGAAGAGTGAAATAAAGTCGAAAACGTTCTGCTATGCGTGAGAGCAACATGGGAACATAAGTTCATGCTGTTTGAGAGAGTGATTTCGACAAATTTCATGCTGTTTGAGAGAGTGATTTCGACATTTCAGCTGCTGAGAGAGTGATTTCGAAACATCATGTTTGTCGAGAGTGATTTGTTTCGACAAAATTCAATGCTGTTCGAGAGAGTGATTTCGAAACATTTCATTTGATGTGTTTCAAAGAGATTTGTGATTTCGACAAATTTCATGCTGTTTGAGAGAGTGATTTCGACAAATTTCATGCTGTTGAGAGAGTGATTTCGACAAATTTCATGCTGTTCGAGAGAGTGATTTCGACAAATTTCATGCTGTTCGAGAGAGTGATTTCGACAAATTTCATGCTGTTTGAGAGAGTGATTTCGACAAAATTTCATTTGCTGTTTGAGAGAGTTGATTTCGACAAATTTCATGCTGTTTGAAGAGTGAAATTTGACAAATTTCATGCGTTTGAGAGAGTGATTTCCGACAAACTTTCATGCTGTTCGAGAGATGATTTCGACAAATTTCATGCTGTTCGAGAGAGTGAAATTTCGACAAATTTTAATGCTGTTTTTCGAGAGGAGTGATTTCGACAAATTTCATGCTGTTCGAGAGAGTGATTTCGACAAATTTCATGCTGTTCGAGAGAGTGATTTCGACAAATTTCATGCTGTTTGAGAGAGTGATTTCGATAAATTTCATGCTGTTCGAGAGAGTGATTTCGACAAATTTCATGCTGTTTGAGAGAGTGATTTCGGGAAAAATTTTCATCGCTGGTTCGAGAGAGGATTTCGACCAATATCATGCTGTTTCGATAGTGATTTCGACAAATTTTCGGCGTTTGAGAGAAGTGATTTCAAAAATTTTAAATGTGTTTGAGAGAGTGATTTCGAAAAATTTTATGCTGTTTGAGAGAGTGATTTCGACAAATTTCATGCTGTTTGAGAGAGTGATTTCGACAAATTTCATGGTTTGAGAGAGTGATTTCGACAAATTTCATGGTTTGAGAGAGTGATTTCGACAAATTTCATGCTGTTTGAGAGAGTGATTTCGATAAATTTCATGCTGTTTGAGAGAGATTTCGCTTTAAATGATTTGCTGTTTGGAAGAGGTGAAAATTTCGACATTTCTGCTGTTTGAGAGATGATTTCGATAAATTTCATGCTGTTTGAGAGAGTGATTTCGATAAATTTCATGCTGTTTGAGAGAGTGATTTCGACAAATTTCGTGCTGTTTGAGAGAGTGATTTCGGACAAAATTTCATTGCTTTTGATGAGGGGAGAGTTTGATTTCGACAAATTTCATGCTGTTTGAGAGAGTGATTTCGACAAATTTCATGCTGTTTGAGAGAGTGATTTCGACAAATTTCATGCTGTTTGAGAGAGTGATTTCGACAAATTTCATGCTGTTTGAGAGAGTGATTTGATAAATTTCATGCTGTTTGAGGAGGAGTGATTCGATAAATTTATGCTGTTTGAGAGAGTGAAAAATTTCGGACAAATTTCGTTGCTTGTTTGAGAGAGTGATTTCGGACAAATTCATTTGCTGTTTGAGAGAGTGATTTCGACAAATTTCATGCTGTTTGAGAGAGTGATTTCGACAAATTTCATGCTGTTTGAGAGAGTGATTTCGACAAATTTCATGCTGTTTGAGAGAGTGATTTCGACAAATTTCGTGCTGTTTGAGAGAGTGATTTCGATTTAAAGTTCATTGCTTGTTTGAGAGAGTGATTTCGGACACAAAATTTCGTTTGCTGTTTGACGAGGAGTGATTTCGACAAAAATTTTCGTCTGTTTGAGCGAGGTGATTCGATTAATTTCATGCTGTCGAGAGAGTGATTTCGACAAATTTCTTGCTGTTTGATGAGGAGTGATTTCGACAACTTTCTGCTGTTGTGAGATTCGATTTCGACACATTTCATGCTGTTTGAGAGAGTGATTTCGGACAAATTTCCAATTTTTTTTGCTGTTTGTTTGCGAGTGATTTCGACAAAATTTCATGAGTTTGAGAGAGTGATTTCGAACAAATTTCACGCTGCTTTCGAGAGACGTGATTTCGACAAAATTTCACGCTGTTCGATATGGAGAGTGAATTTCGACCAAAATTTTACATGCGTTCGAGAGTGATTTCGACAAATTTCATGCTGTTCGAGAGAGTGATTTCGACAAATTTCATGCTGTTTGAGAGAGTGATTTCGATAAATAATTTCTTACAATCCGTCAAAATAATTTTAAAGAAAAATTAAGCGAAATAGAAGGGTTAAGAACTAGACGCGTTTTAGGGAAGTGAAACCCAGTGTGGAACACGAAACAAGGCGTGATCCGACCTCCAGGTTACTCGAGGAGCGTGCTAAAATCTAAGGTCAAATGGCGTGTTGTTTCACCAACGAAATATAAAATAAATATGCTATATCTTATATTAGAAATAATTGCTATGAGCTGTTTAAGATGCACATTATTTATTTTCTACATTTTGATTCTAATAAATAAATCATAAATATCCTATCCTAAAATTCCTTATCTTTAACTCAACGCAAAACACCCTTTTCAGACCTTTTCAGGCTTTTCCATAGACCTTTCCTAACACCCCACCAACAAGAACAAGAACAACAAAGTAGGTTGCAAGCTTACTTCCCGAGTAAGAGAAAATATGAAAAAAAGGGTTCAAGAGCATTAGCTAAAACTGTTTAAATTGCAAACAACGGTGCTTTCCCTGGACAGCTTGAAAATACCTCTGCTCCGTTGAAGGGATTAGACGAACATTTATCTCCCGTTGAAGGGATTACAGGGAACCTAATCTCCCGTTGAAGGGATTACATGGAAACTAATCTCCCGTAAAATGGATTACACGGAAATTAATCACCCACTGAAGGGATTACAAGGAAATTAACCTCCCGTTAAAGGGATTACAAGGAAATTAATCCCCGTTGAAGGGTTACACGGAAATTAATATCCTGTTGAAAGGATTAAACGGATATTAATATTCCGATAAATGGGATCGCACAGAAATTAATCTCCAGTTGAAGGGATTACACGGAAATTAATATTCCGGTAAAGGGATTGCGGGAAAATTAATCACGCAATGACGGGATTACATGGAAACTAATCATCTGTAAAAGGGATTACACGGAAATTAATCTCCCATTGAAGGGATTACATGGAAACCAATCTCCCGTAAAAGGGACTACACGGAAATTAATCTCCCATTGAAGGGATTACACGGAAATTAATCTCCCATTGAAGGGATTACAAGGAAATTAATCCCCCGTTGAAGGGATTACAAGGAAATTAACCTCCCGTTATAGGAATTGCGTGGAAATTAATCTCCCGTTGAATGGGTTGCACGGAAATTGATCTTCAGTTGAAGGGATTGCACGGAAATTAATATTCCGTTAAAGGGGGTTGCACGGAAATTAATCTACAGTTGAAGGGATTATGTGGAAATCAATCTCCCGTTGAAGGGATTACACGGAAATTAATCTTCCGTCGAAGCGACTACACGGAAATTTAATCTTCCGTTGAAGGAATTACACGAAAATTAATCTCCCGTTCAAGGGACTACACGGAGATTAATATCCCGAAAAGATATGGAAAAACTCGAAAATGAAACTGCAACTTGTATCATACAGAAAGAGAAAAAACAAAACCTAAAGACACTGAACTGGAAGGAATTAAAACGAGTCAAATAGAGCCTTGTTCCACCAACGAAAATTACAATAAAAACGCTATATTTTATGAGAAATAATTTTTCTGTACTGTTATTAACATGAACATTATTAATTTCTTGCATTTTCATTCTAATAAATAAAACATAAATATCCTATCCTAAAATTCCTGTATCTTTGCCTCAACACGAAACACCCTTTTCAAACATATTTACGCTCTTCCACAGACCTCCCCTATATACCACTCAAACAAGAGCAACAACAACAACAACAACAAATAAACAGTTTGTAGGCTTACTCCCCGAGTAAGCGAAAATACTTATAGGTGAGATCAATAGATGATTAAATGCCTTCTAAGGGAAAAAAAGCGATAACTTCATCTGAAAGTCGATAAAAGGCACTAAACTGATTACCTTTCCGGTAAATTAAACTGCACTACGAAAATAAGGGGCTATCTACTGATAGTAGTACCCTCGGGCCTCTGTTGCAAACAAATAGCGCAGTAATTCCCTGCAGCAGAGATAATTAGTGAGAATTAGACAACAAATTATCCTGAAGGATTATCTAAAGGCTGGAGACAGTCAAGGAACAAAAACATAATAGATACCAAATGGGTAAAATGATTCTTCTTCCCCTAATAAGTTACCGAAATATATATATATAGTTTTTTTCAAAGTCTAAAATAAATAATTGTCTAATATCTGATGTCGCTTTCGGACGGAATCATGAAGCAGTGAATCTGATCAGGTACATGCATGGTACATGCCTCATACATCATTCATTCCCGCCCTCGACATTTCTCTGAAGAGCTGTATATTACCCGACCAATCTTGCATGCACTGAATCACTCACACTCACTGACTGTGATTATCCATTACTTCTTGGAGCCTGGTTACGGATGGATATAAACAGACTTCCATTCGTCTTTTATGACGCGAACAATGTGGGAAATATACATCTCTGATCAGAAAACCCTGTACTGTGTACACACACATATATGTGTATATATATATATATATATATATATATATATATATATATATATATATATATACATATATATATATTTATATATATATATATATATATATATATATATATATATATATATATATATATATATATACATAATATATATATATATATATATATATATATATATATATATATATTATATATATATATATATATATATATATATATATATATATATATTATTTATATGCGTGCGCGTTTGTGCATGTATTTATAAACATGTATATATAAATATTCCCGTATACATATGGCATCGAGAGAAAAGTAAGGAGATCCAAATCATGCCTCAATGCCTGTTTCTTATGACGATTCGGGTTATTTCATTGAACGAAATAGTTACAGTAACAAGGCGTGATCCGACCTCCAGCTCACTCGGGACACGTGCAGGATTTTCCCCTCATGCGTTCGTCGTTAACATTATATTCCTAATTCTTAACTTAAATTTAAACGTGCTAAAATCAACATGCACATTACTTATTTTTTACGTTTTCATTCTAATAAATAAATCATAAATATCCCG
>NC_061107.1:82114589-82122089 GCF_015104395.2 Macrobrachium nipponense | reverse complement strand
AAGGTAACGTCCATGAGGGCAGGGATAAAAAAGCATTGGTAGAAATCACTTCATCAAACATCTTCCGACGTTTTTGGGTTGACATAATGCCAACGTTAAGCTATGGCTTTCTTCTTCTAGTTCAAATGCCGTATAGAAGGAGAGGCGTTTTCATTTCTGTTGTGAAAGTAGTTACAAATTCTTAAAATAGTTACAAACGGCTACTCTTGGTCATTTTACAAGGCAAATAATGTTTTATCAGTATACAATGCTTTATCAAGGTACCAGGCGTAAATAGTTTGGTCAGGGATTCTCGGAAAACGTTAACCCATTCCTCTTGAACAACTAATGATGTTGTTAGCAAAGTGTCTTGAAGAGGATATCCCATTGTTAACCTACCTATCTAACTGGAATGGGTTATCTAACTGGTCCCAAAAAGGTCCAATACATGTATATATATATATATATATATATATATATATATATATATATATATATATATATATATATATATAAAGGTTTTTTGCCACGAAGGAAAAAAATGAAAAGTACTCGGCCAACTCGTTTTTTTCATTGTTTTCCTTCGTGGCAAAAAACCTTTATTTATACAAAGCATCACGTTTTCTATACTACGTGATCAAGTTATTCATATATATATATATATATATATATATATATATATATATATATATAATATATAAGTAATATACGTATATATATATATATATATATATATATATACGTATAAATATATATATATATATATATATATATATATATATATATATATATATATATATATATATATATATATATATATATATATAGTTTCAACTATGGTCACGTTCACGAATAACCCTCACACTTCCAATGATGTAATGTCAATATGCATGGGAAGCCATCGTTTCCAGGTAAATAAGCTGCAGAGCTTAGTCATATCTTGTAAAGTACCATGGCTACACTTTTTGGCCCTAAGGGATTGTCAGAGCTAATGGGTCTTTAGAGTCCAAAGTAGTGTCATGAATCATTATTGCCCACCCAACACCTTCCCCTCACATTTGGAACTCCATAAGGTCCTGGGCTTCGCATGCTGACTTCTACCAACCAGTTCATGCTAGGGAATTTAGTCCAGATAAATAAACACCGCTTCATCACGAGAATTTCGGTTAATTTCACCTATGAAAATATACGTAACCTAGGGAGGCCCTATTTACGGACTAAAATATGTTCACAAACACAAACTCATTCCATCTGAAAATCTATTCATAAATACTCAATATCTCTACCATTCCGGGACCAAAACAACGCGTCGAGGACATAGAGAGCCATTCAGGGATGGTAACCTATGAACCGTTTCAAACAAATGGCGACATATTTCCCCGTGACAGAATGGATTACACGGAAGTCATATAACTGATAGGGGAAAATGATAGGGGAAAATGGGGATGATTTCGGGGAGGAAATTATTTCCGTTCTGTAAATCATTTCGAAGAGACGTTTGATGGATGTGTAGGCGATGTGTCTCGGAATAAAAGGAAAATATATATCCTAAGTGGCAACATTTATATGGAAAGGAAACCGTTCATAAACGGGATAGCAAACATAGAAATGTAGGGAGGGAAACATGAATGCTTTATATCGATTGCTAAATCAGGATATCAGGATAAGTTGAGTTACTGACAACAAGAAAATACGAGAATTGTAACATATTTTAAGTAAGAATGAAGAAGAAGAAGAAGAAGAAAAAAAAAAAAAGAAAAATAAGAGAGAGAGAGAGAGAGAGAGAGAGAGAGAGAGAGAGAGAGAGAGAGAGAGAGAGAGAGAGAGAGAGAGCAATTGCCAAATCTGGATATCAGGATAAGTTGAGTTACTGACGACAAGAAAATACGAGAATTATAACATATTTCAAGTGGAGGAGAGAGAGAGAGAGAGAGAGAGAGAGAGAGAGAGAGAGAGAGAGAGAGAGAGAGAGCAATTGCGAAAACAGGATATCAGGATAAGTTGTGCTACTGACGACACGAACATACGAGATTATAATATTTTAAGTGGAGGGTGAAGATGAGAGAGAGAGAGAGAGAGAGAGAGAGAGAGAGAGAGAGAGAGAGAGAGAGAGAGAGAGCAACTGCCAAATCAGGATATCAGGATAAGTTGTGCTACTGACGACACGAACATACGAGGATTATAACATATTTCAAGTGAAGAAGAAGAAGAAGAAGAAGAAGAAGAAGAAGAAGAAGAAGAGAGAGAGAGAGTAATTGCAAAATCAGGATATCTGGATTAGTTGAGTTACTGTCGACACGAAAATACGAGAATTGTAAAATATTTTAAGTGGAGGAAGACGAAGAAGAAGAAGAAGAAGAACAGAGAGAGAGAGAGAGAGAGAGAGAGAGAGAGAGCGAGAGGAAAGAATAGAGAAAGAGAGAGAGAGAGAGAGAGAGAGAGAGAGAGAGAGAGAGAGAGAGAGAGAGAGAGAGTACTTCATAGTACATAATGATAAAACCGAGAAGAATGATCAAACGGAATTTGTCAATAAAATGGTCCACGGGTAGCAAACAAATGTCGAGGCCATATTGCACAGAATTGCGGAAGTTATGATAGCCAGTATTCGACCCTAAAAGCTCAGGAAATAATCAAAATGCAAAAGACTTCGCCAGTTTCCCAAACTGTTCTGTTTCATATAAACCGTTCGCTTACCAATTTAGATATCTGACTAGATTTGGAGTTCGTAACATTCGCAATACGATTCTTTTTTTTCTCGATTCACTGGAAATATGTCTTTTAAAAATATCTTTCAATTGCCAAGAATTTTGACCATTTAACCTCCTACCTAATAAAAATGGTTTAATATCAATGCAAATAAGAAATTTTGTAAAAAAAAAAAAAACTAATAATAATAATAATAATAATAAATAAATAAATAAATAAATAAATAAAATGCATTTGTTGAAAAGACGACATAATTCAGCGACAGCCCATTAAAATGTCGATTAAAAATAAAAAATAACTTTCAATTGCCAAGAATTTTGACCATTTTACCTGCCACCATATAAAAATGGTTTAAAATCAATGTAAATAAGAAATTTAGTAAAAGAAAATAAATAAATAAAATGCATTTATTGAAAAGACGACACGATTCAGCGAAAGCACATTAAAATGTCGACTAAAAATAAAAAAATAACTTTCAATTGCCAAGAATTTTGAACATTTTACCTGCCACCCTATAAAAAAAGGTTTAAAATAATTGCAAATAAGAAATTTTGTAAAAAAAAAAAAATAATAAAATACATTCAGTGAAAAGACATGATTCAAAGAAAGCACATTGCTTTTGAAAATCAATAAACTGTGCCAAACTGACTGCCATTTAGAGACCAAAATATTAGACGAGTGAAATTGCATTATGAGGAGAAAGGGGGCCGTTCAGGGACGGTAAGCTATGAACTGCGCTTCAAACAAATGGCGACATATTTCCCTGTGGCAGAGGGGATTAAAACTCAAATCATAACCGGTGGGGAGAAAGGAGAGGGAAATACGCCAATGCCTTGAATACGCACGATTTTGCGGCGGGGAAATCATTCCTCTTCTGTTAATACTCCCTGGGAGAAGCCTGTTAGATGGGGACGAAACTGGGAGGAAAAACACTCACACAGATAAAACTGGGCGGAAAACTCTCATATAGACAAAACTGGGGAAAACTCTTATATAGAGAAAAATGGGGGAAACTCTCATGTAGACAAAGCTGGGGAAAACTCTTATATAGAGAAAAATGGGGGAAACTCTCATGTAGACAAAACTGGGGAAAAGGGGAAAACTCTATAAGAGAAAAAATAGGGGGAAACCTGCTAAAAATATAGAAAAACAAAACTGGGAAAACTCTTATATAGAAGGGGGAAAAAGAAAAACTCCTATGTAGACAACCTGGGGAAACCGCTTTATATAGAGAAAAATGGGGGAAACTCTCATATAGACAAAACTGAGCGGAAAACTATCCTATAGGTAAAACTGGGGAGAAAAATCTCCTATAGACAAAACTGGGAGCAATTCACATATAGATAAAACCTGGGAAAAACTCTCACATAGACAAAACTTGGTGAAAACTTATTTAGAGAAAACTGGGGAACTCTCATAGAAAAAACTGGGCGAAAAACTCTCATATAGACAAAACTGAGGGAAAAATCTCACACAGGTAAACCTGGGAGGAAAACCATATATTGACAAAACGGGGAAAAACGCTCAAATAGACAAAACTTGGTGGAAAACTTATACACAGAAAATTGGGGGGGAACACATATAGACAAAACTGGTGGAAAACTCTTATACAGAGAAAACGGGGAGAAACTCTCATATAGACAAAACTGGGGAAAACTCTTATATAGAGAAAACTGGGGGAAACTCTCATATAGACAAAACAGGGTAGAAAACTCTTAATAGTGACAAAACTGTGGGAAAACTATCATATAGAAAAAACTGAAGTGAAAATTCTCATATATACAAACTGGAGGGAAAACTCTTATACACAAAACTAGAGCAAAAATTCTCATACAGACAAAACTCCTATAGACAATACTGGAGGGAAAATCTCATACAGATAAAACTGTGAGAAAACTCACAATAAACAAAACCGGGGAAAACTCACATATAGACAAAACTAGGAAAAACTCTCATATAGACAAAAGTGGGGAAAACTGTTATATAGACAAAGCTGGGGAAAACTCACATATAGACAAACCCAGAGAAAAACTCTCATGTAGACAAAACTGGGGAAAACTCACAATAGACAAAACCGGGAAAAGCTCTCTTATAGGCAAAACTGGGGGAAAACTCATACAGACAAAACTTAGTGGGAACTCTTATAGCCAAAACTCTGGGCGGAAAACTCTCATTTAGACAAAACTAGGGGGAAACTCTCATACAGATAAAACTATTGGAAAAATCTCAAACAAACTTAACGGGGGCGAAAGGGAACTCATATAATCAGAAAACTGTGGTGGTGGGGGGGGGGGGGGGGGTTGCTCTCGGGATTTCATTGGTAACAAATTATATCACAATCAACATAATGAATTTAAGAATTACAATTATGATGTTAAGAATTGAAATAATGATGTTAAGAATTCCAATTGTTAAGAATGAAAATAATGACGTTGAGAATTTAAATACTGATGCTAAGAACTAAAATAATGATGTTAAGAATTAAAATAATGATGTTAAGAATTAATGACGTTAAGAATTACAATAATGAGGATAAGAATTACAATAATGATGATAAGAATTAAAATATTGATGTTAAGAATTAAAATAACGATGTTAAGATTTACAATAATGATGTTAAGAATGAAAATGATATTGCAAGGCATTGAAATAATGACGTTAAGAATTATAATAATTAGAAAAACCTAAGAGAAGCTGCCTTACTAAGTATTGGAAATAAAAGAATGAGAGTAAATATTATTCCTCTGAGAGAGAGAGAGAGAGAGAGAGAGAGAGAGAGAGAGAGAGAGACTTCAAGAATTCTGACCGACGAGACAGAGTTGAAGAGAAACTTCCCGAATTTTGACAAAAGAGAGAGAGAGTGAAATCCCAGGCTTCTGACGGACAAGTACAAAAAGATTTTTCAAAGCGTTGGAACTTTGCCCAGGGCAGATTTTACTTTAATCTAAAAAAATTATGAGTCTGTTAAAGAAATATTATTCACAATGTTAATTCAAGAGAAAAAGTCTTTCAAAAAAAGCAGTATGCTTGAGAGAAAAGCATCTCTTATTTCTTTAAACCCATTCAATTTTGTACAAGAAAACATACCCACTCTCTCTCTCTCTCTCTCTCTCTCTCTCTCTCTCTCTCTCTCTCTCTCTCTCTAATCAAATCATCACACTCGGAAATTCCCATTTAGCATTAATTATGAGGACCTAATGCTAAAAACCATCCCTCATCCCTTTTGCTTCCTTTACATAATTATTAGACCTTAAAGCTTAAATCAATACGTGAGACAATACTGTTTTATTTTTTTTATTATAAATAAAAAAAATAATGCACACGCAAGTGCGTTGTATAGTATTTTATGAACGTACGCATATATATATATATATATATATACTATATATATATATATATATGTTCATGAAATGCTATACAACACACTCGCATAAAACATTATTTTATTATATAATAAGTCCAGATTATAGAAATTTTTGTCTTATATGCATTATATATATATATATATTATATATATATATATATATATATATATATATATATATATATATATATATATTCGTTCTCATAACCGGTCTTTCTCAACAAATTATTATCAAAGAATTTTGCTAAAACCGAGAATGGTTAAACTTGCCGAACACAGTCTCCAAGAATCTCAGAGGGAGAACTTCAAAGCATAAAAGAACGGATACCTTGAAACGCAAATGCTTTCGTTTTATGAGTAATATATATAATGCAATTATCAAAGTAAAACTTTTAATGCAACTGAGGACTCCTGCGAGATCATTTGATATATAGGAAAGGAAAGGAAGACTATTGAAGAGAAGTTAAAAAGAATGAAAATATATCACCGCAAAAGTATTTCTTAGGTCATCGGGCGTACATATGTGCGTGTATATATATAAGTGTGTGTGTATATATTATATATATATATAATATATATATATATATATATATATATATATATAATATATAAATTATATATATATCGAGAATTTTACTGGTCATTTTGACTATTACTAATAAATATATACTTTACATAATAAAAGTATTCAGTAGATCATAAGTATATATATAAATATATATTATTAATATATTATAATATATAGATATATATGATATATCTTATATTATATATATAGTACTGGTAATCTTCTTAGGCACGAAGATATATTAATTTAATTGTAGTCCACAAAGAAAATGAATAACTCTATTCATTTTTCTATGTGGATTACAATTGAATGTATATGTATATATACTATATTGCATATATATATACGTACACACACATACATACATATATAATCTACTGCTTACTTTTACTATATAAAGTATATATTTTGTTAGTAAATTGTATAAATGACCAGTAAAATTCTCCATATCTTCACAGATTTTGAACACGCTTACCACTGCAGAGCTTACGAGCCAAATGAAGAAGAAAATAAAGAACTCTGGAATACAAAGCACATGAAAAACATAAATGGCGAAATTACATAGAGGCCCTTTGCGTATGTACGTAATCCTATTCTCTCTTCTTATAACCGTTCGCGTTACGCCATGCAAATAGAAATAAACGCAATCGAGATCTCGATATCTGTCGAGTCTTGTTTATCAATAAACTTCCGTTTACAAAGGAAATGAAATTCTCCCGTTCAGTGATTCAGAAAAGAGAAAATTTCGAAATCAAAGCTGAAAGTCAGTTTTGCAATAGACGCCTATTACCAGCCTGCATGTCAGAGGAAAGGCAGTGCGTCATTACACTCTGCGTCATTACACTCTGCGTCATTACACTCTCCCGGATGAAGTAATTCAGTT
>NC_061107.1:82107089-82109589 GCF_015104395.2 Macrobrachium nipponense | reverse complement strand
TATCACAATTTAATAAAATAAAATATATATTAATTGATATCACATAAATTCAACTAAAAATGAAAAATACATTTTACTTCAAAATGTCAAATAAACTTATCCAGAAATGAAAATTCCTTCAACCTCGTTACATTTGATTTCCACATCTGCCATATATATATGTATGTATATATATATATATACACATATCTAATATGCATGTATATATATCAAATATTATGTATAAATATATATATATATATATATATATATAATATATATATATATATATACGTATATATATATAATTATATATATATATACATATATATATATATATTGATGTATAAAATAAACTAATATATATACTATATATATATATATATATATATATATATATATATATATATAGTATATATATATATATATATATATATATATATATATATATATATATATATCTAATTAAATATATATATACACACTTTCATACACACATTCCCACTCACTTATTATATGTATATACATATGTATAAACTGTATATATAATATATAAATATATACATATATATATATATACTATATATATATATAAATAATATATATATGTATGCATATATGTGCGTATATGTATATATATATATATATATATATATATATATATATATATATATATTATATATATGTATGCATATATGTCGTATTATATATATATATATATATATATATATTGTATATATATATATATATATATAGTATATAATGTTTATTTATCTATACGAAATCCTTTCTATTTCCTGCCAGCATCATTTCTGAGGCTGTGGTCTCATCTCCGGTCACTCTCCTTATCCAAGCCATAAATTTCTCCCTATTTCTTCCTCTCACACTCCTTCTCTTGAGAATTCCTGCCTGACACACGCATTCTAAAACCCCATTTCTCAGCGCAGGCCTCGAAAATTGGAGATGTATTTCTAAATAGCGTGAACACATACACAAACACAAGCGAGCGGCGCGCGCGCGCACACACACACACACACACACACACACACACACATATATATATATATATATATATATATATATATATATATATGTATACATATGTGTATATATATATATATATATATATATATATATATATATTTATATATATATAAAAGTTTCGCATTGAATTAACGATACAACAATTTTAGGTTTTTATGATTTATTTATTAGAATGAAAATGTAAAAAATAAATCATGTGCATGTTAAACAGTACAGGAAATTAATTTCTAATAAAATATAGTATGTGAAACAACGCTCTATTGGACCGTAAATTTTAGCACGGCCCCCGAGTAAGCTGGATGTCAGATCACGCCCTGTTAGGAATGAAGATGGGAAAATGTTTCACGGAGATGGGTAAGAGGGAAGATAAATTAACAGATGAGACCAAGAATTACAGGATCACAATGCTACCAAGTATAACGAGGACGGTGACGAGTAATGCTTTTCATTGAGACGGAAGGCAGTTCACATATGTTTAAGAATGGAAGAACGGTGTGGGATTAGGCAAAGCAGAAGGGAGTGTGAGCCAAGTGTTAGATATTAAGCAGTAAAGGGAAAAAGTGTGTGTCAAACTTATCTCAGAATTGGTAGGTCATTTGGAAGATGTTTAGGATGTGTGACACAGAGAAGTTGGTCTGAGTGATTATATAAAAGTTCTAGAATCGTTCCCATGGGAAATGCTGTTTAGATGAATCGTCCGCATAGCACCTGTGACTTAATAGATAAAATATAAAACATTACAGCGTTTAGTGAATTATAAAACAAAATTTCAAAAAGTTACTTAACTAATTCTGATTTTTAATATACCGTTTTAGTATGTATGTAAGGGGAACATGAGTAAATGTATTTACTGTGTGTGCGTGTGTGTGTGTCTTCTAGAATGAAAGCATTTGCCTGGGTGCAGTTTTTATTTTTATTTGTTTATCCTGAATGACCTAATTGATCCCAGTTCTTGGCCTAAGGGCTAGATCTGCATTTTATCTAATCCTTCGGGCCAGCCCTAGGAGAGCTGAAAATCAGCTCAGTGGTCTGGTTAAACTACTTTTATGATGATAATAACAACCTGTGACGAAAGACAAACTGAATGGGTGAGAAATGTGGAGGAGAGTAGATAATGACCAAGTGGTTATCGTTGGTGAAAGAATGAGCCCGAGTGTTTCCACATGGAATGGTAATGTGAAAGAAAAAAAATGGGGAGGTTTGGAGTCAGGAAGGGGTAACCCGTTCGTAAAATGGTCATTGGAAGACAGAAACGGCCAAAGGCGGCTCATTAAAAACAGTGACCCGGACTCAGGGATGAAGCCGTGAAGTGTACTATCATCCTGAAATGTTAAAAGAAAATAGGATAGAATGACAGGATGTAAGTACTACAACAAATTCCTATTAACCATGCATTTGACGTCTAGGTCCTTCCCTTACGACGCTCCGGATTGGCTGTTAAAAAGCCAATGACAGGGCTGGAAACTCTCAGTCTCTC
>NC_061107.1:82084589-82097089 GCF_015104395.2 Macrobrachium nipponense | reverse complement strand
ATATATACATAATATCTTCCTCAGCAACGCAAATGCTGCCAAGCAGTATACTACCAGTGGAATCGTATCATTGAATGTAAAATTCACGCCTCTAATGAATTCGTGTTTGAGATATTGAAGTTACACCTATTGATTAAGCGAGCGCATAACAAGTTGATATGAAGCGGTGATCTAGATAAATAGTCTGAAGGATGGTGCTGCAAGTTTTCTTGAAGATCACGGAGGACTCACCATTTTTATATTCACGAGTCGAAGATCTTCACTGAAAATGTTGCGAAGAGATATTATGACTGTGGAATGGATGACCGTACTTCCTTGCTTCGATGTTATCGTTATTTTCCCGCTCCCACGTTATTTGTTAAGAGAGAGAGAGAGAGAGAGAGAGAGAGAGAGAGAGAGAGAATGCTATAGTCTTATAGACGCTCAAATGACACACTCAAGCATCCATGAATGGCGTTGCTGAAGTGATCGTTGTTTGTGGAGAGCAATCGCTCAAGAGCACTAATCACATGGCTACCACACGAAGCTCATACATTATGAAATTGGGCGCAAACAGTAGAATGTGAGCTGTTCTTAGAATGATTTTGTCTTTCGTTTATTTACGTATTGATTTATTTCTTATTACCCCAAATATATATATATATTTTACTGCTCGAAAGACTTGGTTCTCTAGATGATATCCTTCTTGGTTCATTTCTTGTCTATTACAGATACATTTATTCACCCAAGTATTTATGACAAGGTCGAAACACATACTAAACGTGATGGCTACTGAAATTTAATATGGGACCGGATGCGCTGGTCTGATTTGTTTCTTTGTTCAAAGAAAGTTGTTTGTTTTTACCTGCAATTTGATTCTTTTAATTTTGAAAGAATATATACGTATATTTTCATTTAAGAAACATAGGCGTTAGCTTGTCATTGGTCTATCATAATTTAAGATTCCCTTTTTTTTTTACCGAGCCTTTCTCCCCTCCCTCCCTCCCCCCACTCCTTTTTGCTTGCTCGAAGAAGAATTCTGACTTTAAAAAGGCAATTGTGAACTTTAATAATAAATGTTTACCGAGATATTGACAGTTCGGTTACCTTACCTACCAGTGGTTATAGTTAATTCTCTCTCTCTCTCTCTCTGATACTGAAGTCTTGTTTAATTTACCTACGAGTGGTGATAGTTAACACACTCTCTCTCTCTCTCTCTCTCTTGATACTGAGAGTTTGGTTACTTTACCTACGAGGGATAATAGTTAATTCTCTCTCTCTCTCTCCTTTGGCTTCTCTTTTATCTTGGTAAACAAAAGGTTATTAGTTTATATAACCTCTCTCTCTCTCTCTCTCATATTTTTGGTATTGATCCTTCCGGTACTTACGTAAAAGTTCTGTGAATGTATAATGAAAACCTCTATGTCCTCCATTCTCTCTTTCTCTTTGTTTAAACAGAAAGTTGATTCTTATAAAAGCATAAATTACTAAGGTTTTTTCCTCTTGCTTCTCTCTCTCTCTCTCTCTCTCTCTCTCTCTCTCTCTCTCTCTCTCTCTCTCTCTCTCTCTCTCCAAAAGTACCGATTTCTAGAATAAGTGGAGTTTTTATAAACATTTGTTGTTATCTGGTATTTACAAACAAGCTCATTGAGCTCCTGACTCCCACTTTCTGTAATGAATATACTGGTATGGTATGTATTGGTATTTGGATGTAATGTATGTAGTTAGTACTGTTTTGTTCCTTTGTTCTCAACAGCACTGAAAGGACATTGAGCCGAGTAGCTAATGTTAAAATCAGCTATGAATATGAACTCAACTTACTAATTAGAGAGAGAGAGAGAGAGAGAGTTGATCAGAGCACTTGGTGGTCAAGGACATCTAAGTGAAGGAATGTTGTGTGTGTGTGTATCTATTATATATGTTTATATGTGTGTGTACGTATATATATATTATATATATATATATATATATATATATATATATATATATATATATATATATAAAATGTATATATGAATATACACACTCTCTCTCTCTCTCTGTTATCAGTTAGTTGATTTCATATTCATAGTAGTTCTTAACACGAGTTATTGTGCACAATAACCTCTTTTCTTTGCTTTCTTTTTTTTCTTTTTATTGGCAAGCAAAGAAGCACGAACGACCTGGTAGCAAATACAGTGAATTGTATCGCCGCAGAAGTTGCATTCACTCGCTCTAGTCACTAGATTGAGTTATTTTATCGTTACACTAGAGCCTAGTGTAACAATAAAAAGTAGGTCGATCAGAAACTGAAATCCTTTCGCAACATTCACGATATTACCTTCATCAAAAGTCCTCTTCTGCCGTCGAATTTTCTGTCTCAGTTTTATAACGTGCAAAATTTTGAATTTTCTTGAGAGAGTGGACTAGATACTAGATTTTTTTTTATTTCTAATCGGGGTGGCATTATCTCAATGGCACGATCACTGAGTCTTGGGTGGGACAATAAAATCAGTCGGCAAGGTGAGGCAGTTTGGAAAAATTAGAAGGTTTGTTGAGCAGAACAAGAATTGTGAATGTGAATTAGGAGCCAATTGTATTGGAGGAGAGAGAGAGAGAGAGCTAGCTAATATATATATTAATATATATATATATATATATATATATATATATATATATATATATACATATATATGTATATATATATATATATATATACTATATATATAATATATATATAGTATCCATATATATATATTATATTTATTTATTTATTTGTGTGTGTGTGAGTGCGTGTGTGTGTATGCTTTAAATCATTGAATATATCATATGTATAATATACATATTGAATATAGAGTTTAGGCCAGAAGCCAATCACTGGGACCTATGAGGTCATTCAGCACTGCAAAAGGAAATTGAGAATAAGTATAGGTTTGAAAGGTGTAACAGGTAGAAAGATAATATGAATGGAGGCACAGTAAAAGGAATGAAAGGTGTTGCAGCTAGGGCCCGAAGGGACGCCGCAAAGAACCTTTTATTAATGCCTATACGGTGCAACCTGGGAGGTGCACTGATTGCACTAATCCCCACAGAGGATAATCTGTTTCCCCAAACATTCCAACTTCTCGCATGTCCATATACATGAGCAAAAACATTCTACCATAACCTTACCTGCCAAGCTCAAAACTCACCTTTATCAGAAATCAATTCAGCTACCTACACTTACATACCTTAGCGCCTCAGTGGCGTGATTGGTATGGTCTTGGCCTGCCACCTCGGTGGCCGCGAGTTCGATTCTCGGGCACCCCACTGAGGGGTTAGAGATATGTATTTCTGGTGAAAGAAGTTCACTTTCGACGTGGTTCGGAAGTTACGGAAAGCCGTTGGTCATGTTGCTAAATAACCACTGGTTCCATGCATCGTCAAAACATCATGCAAACAATACAAACGAACTTAGACACTTACTCTACGCTAACTGAGAAAGGTCTAAAAGAAAAAAAAAGTATACACACCCAACAGCAGGCAATCTTCACAGTTATAGCTATAAAAAACACACACACAAACAAAATTTACCAATAAAACTCGAGAACACTTCCATTTACAAAAGAGGAAAAGAACATATGAAAAAATACAACAATCACATGGACAAATAAACAAAAGTTCCATATAAACCGTTTGGTAACAAAGGTTAGACAATAGCTGGTTCTCTCTCTCTCTCTCTCTTTCACTCTCTTTTAAATTTACCAACCGTAGTTTCCCCCGAGTTCCCCTCCCTTCTCCACCTCCAGAAACATTTCTTTAGCTAAGTAACCCGACATTTGAATACAGAAAATTGTTGTACTCCAAAATGATGATGATGATGTTTATTATTATTATTATTATTATTATTATCATTATTATTGTTTGTGCCGTCGTCGTCGTCGTTGTTTTTGTTGTTGACAATTAAAAGCCACAGTACTATTACATTTTTTTTTATATAACTACTGTGGCTTTTAAATGTCTATATTACAGCCCCGTTACAGGGGTTCCTTAGTTCATTATTATTATTATTATTATCATTATTATTATTATTCAGAACATGGGTCCTATTCATATGGAACATACCCACGGGGCCACTGACCTGAAATTCAAACTTCCAACAAATATGGCGTTCATTTGAAAGACGTAACAGAGCGTAATAGGAAATAAAGAAGAGATCTGTTATATTTTAGCAAATTATTAATTACAAGGCGAATGGCTTTATTGTAATAACGCGTTCCAATTGCACAGCGTCCTCGGGGAGACTATTCCACTCTGGCTTAATATGCGTATATTAATAGCTAGTTACTGCATTGAAAGAGATACACAAAGGCTTACAGATTTGACACGTGGAAACATCTAAAGCAGTTTGCTAAAAAGACGGAAATGTATATTTTTCCTCTTTACATCGAAAACTTTGGGAAATCACAATTCAGCAACAATCACAAAAGTTAGAGGTTGTTATGACTATGCATCCATGTTCTTTCTCTCTCTCTCTCTCTCGCGCTCGCTCTCTCTCTCTCTCTCTCTCTCTACTTTTAACCCATTTCTTTTTTCGTTTCTCTAATTCTAATCACCCCGTAATGGGGCAGTGCCGTCAGTGCACCTCACGCGGTGCACTGTAGGCATTACTTAAGGTCCTTTGCAGTATGCCTACTGCCCCAAGCTGCAACTTCTTTCGCTCCTTTTACTGTACCTCCGTTCATATTCTCATTCCTCCATCTTACTTTCCGCCCTCTCCTAAACAGCTGATTCATAGTGCAACTGCGAGCCACCTTTCAAGAGTATTACTGTCAATTTCCGTTTCAGAGCTCAATGGCCTCATGGGTCCCAGTGCTTGGCCTTTCGCTTAAACTCTATATTCAATTCTACCTCTAATCCTTCAGACCTCACTCTCAGAGTATCTTCAACTCTATGTAATATGCTGTGTGTCTTAGTTCTGGCCTATCCCAACATATTGAAATATGACAAACCTTATACAAGCAGCCAATATACATAGGTACATATACATTCACAAACATACACACATAAATAATACTTACACGTGTACATACACGAATAAATATATACAGTAAATACATATAAAGTTCATATACACATACATATGCAATTACATATAATCCACATACATGCATACAACAAAGGTCAACACAGATATAAATTTAAACACATATAAACACATACCTACATACACACACATACACAAACACACACATACCCAAACACACACACATATATACGTATATACTATACGTGTAAATATATACAAATCAATAGAAGGATCCACAGTAATACCCTTGTTTATCCAGGTGAAATATATTTATGGAAATATTTACAAAGGTTATATTTCATCTGGATAAACAAGAATATTACTGTGGGTCCTTCTATTGATTTCTTAGAAGCACGATACGGTGTTTTCATATTTCATATACACACATATATATATATATATATATATATATATATATATATATATATATACATCATCATAATACACATAATAGTATTTATACATATATACATACATACATATTTACACATATAGGTATAAGTAGTATATCATTCCCTATCAACGTCGTTAATTAGAATTCAACTTAGAATACTCTCAACTGAGGTTTTTCAAAACAATTCATTTCCATTAATGACAGAACCAATCAGTGACTGTTGAAAAGAGACCATTGGGCCAAATGAGTATTTTCTTTTTAATATGAATTGAAATGTATTGATAGGCGATTCAATTATGCAAAAGAGGTAAGTATTGCACGCGTCCCTCGGTTGCTAAATCACTAGGGGAGAGACCTTACCTTACAGACCTTACATTTCGTTCGGGTTGCCCCAGGTCCCTCAGTGTGAGGCGCCTCTAATGTTTACCAGAGAGTTGCTAGTACATCTTCCGGTATATTTTGCATCTTCCAATCTTGGATGGTCTGGGATGCAGTTTAGATATTTGTCGAGCTTATTCTTAACCACATCTACGCTCACTCCTGATATATTCCTCAGATGAGCTGGCAACGCATTGAATAGACGCTGCATTATCGATGCTGGTGCGTAGTGGATTAATGTTCTGTGTGCTTTCCTTATTTTTCCTGGTATAGTTTTGGGCACTATTAATCTACCTCTGCTTGCTCTTTCTGATATTTTTAGTTCCATGATATTTTCTGTTATTCCTTCTATCTGTTTCCATGCCTGAATTATCATGTAGCGTTCTCTTCTCCTTTCTAGACTATATAATTTTAAGGATTGTAGTCTTTCCCAGTAGTCTAGGTCCTTAACTTCTTCTATTCTAGCTGTAAAGGACCTTTGTACACTCTCTATTTGTGCAATATCCTTTTGATAGTGTGGGTACCATATCATATTGCAATATTCAAGTGGACTACGAACATATGTTTTATAAAGCATAATCATGTGTTCAGCTTTTCTTGTTTTGAAGTGCCGTAACAACATTCCCATTTTTGCTTTACATTTTGCCAACAGAATGGCTATTTGATCATTGCATAACATGTTCCTATTCATCATCACACCAAGGTCTTTAACTGCTTCCTTATTTGTGATTGTCTCATTATTAGGTCCCCTATATGCATATAGCTTTCCTTCTCTGTCTCCATAATTTATTGATTCAAATTTATCAGAGTTAAATACCATCCTATTTACCTCTGCCCAATCATATACTTTGTTAAGGTCTCTTTGTAGAGCGTTCCTATCTTCATCACAAGTAATTTCTCTACTTATTCTTGTGTCATCAGCGAAACTACTCACTACCGAATCCTTAACATTACTGTCTATGTCTTCAATCATAATAACAAACAGTATTGCAGCTAGCACCGTACCTTGTGGCACACCGGATATTACCTTGGTTTCATCCGATTTCTCATCGTTTGCAATAACTATCTGTTTTCTGTTGTGTAAAAATTCTTTTAACCATCTTCCTACTTTATCTACGATATTGTGTTTTCTAATTTTCTTTGCTAATATATTATGGTCTACTTTGTCAAAAGCTTTTGCAAAGTCTAGATAAACCACATCTGTTTCATTTCCGCTTTTCATATTTTTGAATATGTTCTCACGGTGGACTAACAGTTGGGTTTGTGTACTTTTTCCGGGTACGAAACCGTGTTGTCCTATATTAAACAAATTATTTTTTATTAAATGTTTCATAATATTTTTCTTCATTACCCTTTCATACACTTTCATAATATGTGATGTTAGACTCACAGGCCTATAATTACTTGCCTCTAGTCTTGATCCACTTTTGAAAGTAGGGGTGATATATGCTAATTTGTGCTCATCATAAATCTTGCCTGTATCTACACTTTGTCTTAATAATATTGCAAGTGGCTTTGCGATAGAATGAACTACTTTCTTTAACAAGAGAGAGAGAGAGAGAGAGAGAGAGAGAGAGAGAGAGAGGTGTTTTAAGCATCGCTGTTTTAGTTAGCTTGTTAGATGGAGTCGCCTGATTCTAGTCACGATTAATGCGAGCAAACGGAGTATATGTATATGAGATTTGTGTGTGTGCGTGTTACAAAGAACTCTCTCTCTCTCTCTCTCGCTCTCTTCCAGCTGAGATCAAACTACCTTAGGTCAATGTGTGTGTCCCATCGGGGTCCCCTATATATATATATATATATATATATATATATATATATATATATATATATATATATATATATATTAATCTTGACCATAGTATTTTTATGCTACCTTAACTTACAGTTTAATAATCACATGTTCCACAAGTCCTGCACTATAATATATATAATATATATATATATAATATATATATATATATATATATATATATATATATACATATATGTTCATATACTCGCCTACACACAAGGCTGGCATTAATATACGGCACGGTACGCTTGATATTAAGTCTATACGTACGGTACGCAATTACGGTACGATAATTTTACCAAGGTGCGGTACGGTACGATTCAGTCACGAGAAAAAATAGGTAAAATTCCGTACCGTACCGCACCTTAGGGTGGGATACATCAGTAGGCAATTACCTATGCATGAATTCCTTCTTCAAGCAAGGGATTTTATGAACAAAGGTTTTACACAACCACGCACCGAGTAGAAGCAAGCACTTGCATGAACATACATATTCGCTCATACACACATTATATCAACCAGATTATAAAATTCCTTTCTGGATTCTATAATGCACACCCGAACGGCAGGAAATTATTATAGGTGCAGACGCAAAGGCACGTACGAAATGTTACTTAAGCAGCTGAGAAGGTTTCAGAATCAGACTTACACTTGTGTTGTTGGCTGCCAAACGTGATCGAAAAGATCTCAAATGCCAGAGTCAAGTAAACAATGGCAGAGATTTTTTTTAACATGATTATCTTTGTGGGACGTTGACTGACACTAGCGCAACTTTATCTTGGTAAAATAAGTGAAGAAATTCCATGTGCATTACGCTGTGTTCAAAGAAATGAGAAGTAATAAGTAATTAAGAAAAGAGAAATAGATAAACAGATGACTATATATGTACATGAAAACTAGAATTGAAAAGAAAAAGAAAAAAACAAGTAAAGCATGCGCTGAAGTTTCTTCGGCGCAATCGAGTTTCCTTTGCAGCATATAATCAAGGCCACGTAAAAGAGACGTATCTTTCGGTGGTCTCGGTATAAAGCTGTATGAGACCCTACCCATGAAACTTTAAACCACCGCCCAGTGGTGACCTGTCCTGTATCGTTGCCAGACGAACCATAATGACTAGGGGGCTGCAATTTGGTATGCTTGATGATTGGAGGGTGAATGATCAACATTCCAGTTTGCAGCCCTCTAGCCTCAGTAGATTTTAAGATCTGAGGGCGGACAGAAAAAAGTCCGGACGGACAGACAAGCTGGAACAACAGTTTTCTTTACAGAGCTTAATGTGAAAAATAAGAATCGGGAAGTTGACAACTCGAGACAGAAATGGCACCAAATTGGTGAACAAAGATCGAGGTTGTTTTCTTCCAGCCTGGACAAGAAAAGGACATTAGGTTCCAATTCGCATTGGCCTTAACTCTTAATAAACTATAGTAGATCATATGAAATATAAAGGAAGAATTAAGGGGTCAACAGGTAGAGGGAACTGTGAAATGTTTTTTTTCTGAAGGATTTCAAACCTTGATTTTCGGTGAATGAAGGAATGGATGAATGAATGAATAGGACCGTAATTTTTACTATGTATTTCTCTGTGCCATCTCCTCCCATTGATTAGGGCTCGTTAGTAAAAAAAAAATTATTATTTTTACTTGAGATGTAACACCTACAGTCAGACCATTAACGTCTCTGTTTCTCTATCTCTCATACACAAACAAACACACACACACACACACACATATGTACGTGTACGTAAGCGAGTACAATAGGCTCCCCTATCTCCAAGCCCAACAATATTCATTCAGATTAAATGAAACCTTTCAAGGATCTTTTTTTAACATTCTCTCTCTCTCTCTCTCTCTCTCTCTCTCTCTCTCTCTCTCTCTCTCTCTCTCTGTGTGTGTGTGTGTGTGTGTGTGTGTGTGTGTGTGGTGTGCTAACTAACTCAAATAACCACGGGAAAAAATTTGACCAAATTCCACTGGTTCCAGGGCCACTGATCAGCTTATCCATTGAACGATTCCAGATTTTCCCCCAATTATTTCGGCCTTTTGAAGAACCTGTTTTATTTCGAGACAAGATCATCATTTTTACTCATCTTCCTCAATCCCTCTCGCCATTGGCTCCATTCCATCAGTCCTATAAGCGCACCCACTAAGAATCTGAATGAAAGGGATTTATATCTCAAGAATCAGAAAATAAAGTTTTAATGGACATAATCTGCGTTATGACTTGCGATAGCAATATCACAACATTCCTTTGATTTAAAATAAAAAATAAAACTTTTATATCTTCATATTTCATATCCCTTTTTCGAGTTAGGCGAGTAAACTTACGTCTGTGCGAGTACATTCTACGAGCGAGCTAACTTCATCGAATTTGTATTCAGCTGATAAACGAACCTTGCGTCTAAAAAGTGCATGTCGCTGAAATGTGGCATGACAGTAAATCAGACAGAGAACGAAGCTGTCAATTCTATCGAGGATTCGAGATATCATACACAGCTCCTTTCCCTTCCCATTACCCCCTCCCACCCTCCACAGCCAGAGCAACGCCCCCTCCACCCCCTCCCCCAACTAGTACCCTTTTATCGTCTACCGATATCAACCAAGAAAAACGAACGAAAAAATAAAGAATTGGAGAATGATGGACAAATGGAGACCGCGGCGGAGGCAATTAGATTAAATTTGAAGCATCGACATTTCGCGCCGTAAAAGAGAAATTGCGTCATCAATATTTATGTAACGGATGCGGGAACATTAAGTCTGGGGGCGAGAGCGTCGGGTGGGTTTGCGGTAACCTCATCGCTAGGAGGAGGGGATGATGATTGCGACGAATTTGGCAAGACTCTACCCCATAGACGTGATGATGATGATGATGATAATGATAATGATGAAAGCGATGATGTTGATTGTGATGACGGCCTGCAATGATCCTCCGCGGTGGGCAATTCCATTCTATCGGGCCGAAACAGAAGGCGCTCAAGAGAGGACAAAAGGGGAGAGCGAACGACGGGAACGATTCCATTCTCTCTCTCTCTCTCTCTCTCTCTCTCTCTCCTATTGTATTGCAACGCCGTATCGGACGGAGGTAGTGGGTACAGTACTGCGGATTATCGGATCGGAGTGGCGGGTTTCATCTCGTGGGAAGAAGGCAAAGACTATATATCTATCCTCTTGTGACTTGTCTGTCACGACAGTTTGTACCTCTGTGTGTGTGTAGAATCTGCTGGTCACTCTTTTACCAGATACATATGCAATTGTAATAGCCACAACGCCCTCTTAACTTCTTGAATTCTTTGGATACGCTTACCACTGCAAAGCCTGAAGATCCAAGTTCAAAGAAATTTGAAGAAGAAATTGTGATCTCCGGTCCTGGCTATTACAATTGGATATATATATATATATATATATATATATATATATATATATATATATATAATATATATAATATTATTCATGCCCTGAAAACAATTACTAAATATTTACAATTAAAATTATGAAACAGAAGAGTGAGTGAATACCCTTCAATACATGTACAGTCCGTGGAATGAACGCATTCGGCTAATATCAGAAAGTATTTACTATTACATACACCTAAAAGTATGCATTACCTTAAACACAGTGTAAAAGCTACGATTCACTTCTCATACACATATCAGGAGCAAATAATATACCTTTGTATACATAAAAGCATGCGTTACCGTACACTCTAATAGCTAGTATTCACTCTAAGTCTAACGTATATATGTAATCAGACAATGCAATTGCAGAGGAAAGAGCCGTGCAATAATATGCTATAATATACATTGTAATGCGAACTGAATCACGGGAGAAAAAGTCGAATATTTCTCTCTATCTAAATGCATAACCTTACTATACACCTTTGGAACGAACACACGCTCAAATATACACATAAAGAGCAAATGCGTAAGCTTGAGTTATCCTTGAGAATTTGTACACACCTAATACGTCCCTCGAGAGACATTATACTAAATGCACACGCTCAAGTTATCCTTGAGAACTTATGCACGCCCAATACTACTCCCCTCGAGAGACAATATACTAAACTTAGAATGCATCGCAAAGGAACGACGAGGCCTCACCGTGGAACAGCGGAGATACGAAGTGTCTGCGTCATCCTTATAATGTCCTAGACAACGTCAACACGACCACGCGGGAGGGAAAGCAACACCTGCCCCTGAAATTAGAAAAATCGATGAACGTGAAGCTTACTACGCCCAAGGTCACAGTCTCTCTCTCTCTCTCTTTCTATCTCTCTCTCTCAATATTTTTACGATAATGTTTTAGAGTTGGACGACTGACTCTCTCTCTCTTTCTCTTTCTTTCTCTCTTTCAATATTTTTACTATGATCTTTTGGTGAAGTTGGATGAATCTCTCTCTCTCTCTCTCTCTCTCTCTCTCTCTCTCTCTCTCTCTCTCTGTCTAGAGCATGTTTTTTTGTGAAATGCACTTTCTCTTTCTTCAACGTTTTTAACCACGCACATATATGTATAAATACATATATGTATGTATATTCTGTTCACAATTAAAATGGAGGCAGACAGCAGTAGGAGGAGGTTTTCAAATCTTTGTGGAAGAGAAGAAACAAGTAAAAAATGCGCAATCGAGTTTTCTGTACAACGTATAAGGTTGCATAAAACCATCAACTATGACCGGGCACCGGCAGCTTTCCAGTTGCTCACTAGATGGAGTAGAGTTTGGGTGCGTCCCATGGCTCCGGAAAGAGCTGCCTGATGCACGATCCTTGGCTAGATTTAACGTTAAATCAAATAAAAACTATTGAGGCTAGAGGGTCACAATTTGGTACGTTTGATGATTGGAGGATGGACGATCAAAATTCCAAGTTGCAGCCCTCTACCCTCAGTAGTTTCTTAGATCTAACTAAGGACGGA
>NC_061107.1:82057089-82074589 GCF_015104395.2 Macrobrachium nipponense | reverse complement strand
AGAAAAACTGAAGCAAAAACACCTGCAAAGAACAGAAAACTGAGCAAACACCCTGCCAAAGCTCAAGAAACTGGAGCAAACAACCCTTTGCACAAGAACAGAAACTGAAAGCAAACCCTGCAAAGCTCAGAAAACTGAGGCAACACCCTGCAAAGAAAACAGAAAACCCTGAGGCAAACACACCCAAATGCAAAAAACAGAAAACTGAGCAGACAAAACACCCTGCCCTCAAGAACAGAAAACGAAGCAAACACCCTGCAGAAGAACAGAAAACTGAGCAAACAACCCCTGCAAAGCTCAAAGAAACTGAGCAAACCACCCGGGCCAAAGAACAGAAAACTGAAGCAAAACACCCTGCAAAGAACAGAAAATGAGAACACCTGCAAAAGAAACAGAAAATGAGCAAAACACCCTGCAAAGCTCAAAGAAAAACTGAGCCACAAACACCCTGCAAAAGAACTGAAAACTGAGCCAAAACAAAACGACCCTGCAAAGACAACAGAAAACTGAGCAAAACAAACCCCCCAAAGTCAGAAGAAACTGAAAGAAAGCTCAGAAAACTGAAAAAAACAACCTTGCAAGCACAGGAAACTGAGCCAAAAACCCTGCAAAGAAACGAAACTGAGCAAAACCAAACCTGCAGAAGAAACAGAAAATGAAAAGCAAAACACCTGAAAGCTCAGAAAACTGAAGCAAAACCCCTGCAAGCGGCAGAGAAACGAAGCCCCAAAGACAAACCCTGCAAGAAACAGAAAAGCTGAGGCAAAACACCCTGCAAAGAACAGAAAAACTGAGCAAACCACCGCACAAAGACAGAAAACGAGCAAAACAACCCTGCAAAGAACAGGGAAAAACTGAAAGCAAAACCCTGCAACGCTAGAAAACTGAGCAAAAGCACCCTGCAAAGAACAGAAAACTGAGCAAAACCACCCCTGCAAAGACAGAAAACCCTGAGCCAAACAACCCCTTGCAAAAAGCGCAGAAAAGTGCAGCAAAACACCCTGCAAGCTCAGAAAAGCTGGAGCCAAAACACCTGCAAAGAAACAGAAAACTGAGCAAAAACACCCTCGCCAAAGAACAGGAAAACTGAGCAAAGACCCTGCAAGAAAACAGAAAAACCCTGAGGAAAACAAACCCTGCAAAGTCAGAAAATGAGCAAACCAAACCCTGCAAGTCAGAAAATGAGCAAAAACACCCTGCAAAGACAGAAAAACTGAAGCAAAACACCCTGCAAAAGCTCAGAAACCCTGGCAAAACAAACCCTGCAAAAACAGAAAACTTGAAGCAAAAACCACCCTGCAAAGCAACAGAAAAACTTGAGGCAAAAAAACAAACCCCTTGCAAAACAAAGAAAAACTGAGCAAAACACCCGCAAAGAAAACAGAAATGAGCAAAACAAACCTGCAAAGCCCTAGAAACTGAAGCAAACACTGCAAAAAGAACAGAAAACTGAGCCAAACACCCTGCAAAGAACAGAAAAGAAAACTGCAGCAAAAAGACCCTGCAAAGAACAGAAACCCCTGGCAAAACGCTGCAAAGAACAGAAAATGAGCAAAAACCTGCAAAGCTACGAAAAACTGAAAGGCCAAAAACACCCTTGCAAAAGACAAAGAAAAACTGAGGCAACAACAAACCCTGCAAAGAACAAGAACTGGCAAAACACCCCCAAAGCTCAGAAAAGCTGAAAAGCTCAGAAACTTGAAAAAAACACCCTGCAAGCTCAGAAAACTGAGCCAAAACACCTGCCCATAGACAGAAACTGAAAGGCAAAAACCGGCAAGACAAGAAACTGAGCAAAACAACCACCTTGCAAAGGCTCAAGAAAAACTGAGCAAAACACCGCCCAAAGTCAGAAAAACCTGAAGCAAACACCTGCAAAGACAGAAAAAGAAACTGAGGCAAAACACCCTGCAAAGAACAGAAAAACTGGCAAACAGCCCTGCAAGAAAAACAGAAAACCCTGAGCAAACACCGGCAACAGAACAGAAAACCGAAAGCAACAACACTGCGAAAAGCTCAGAAAACTGGCAAACCACCCTGCAAAGGAACAGAGAAAAGCTGAGCAAACCAAAACACCCTGGCAAAAGAACAAAAAGAAAACTGAGCAAAACAAAACCTGCAAGAACGAGAAACTGAGCAAACACCCTTGCAAAGCTCAGAAACTGAGCAAAACACCTGCAAACAGAAAACTGAGCAAAAACCACCCACTGCAGAGAAAACCAGAAAAAAGGAGCAAAAACACCTGCAAAGTTCAGAAACCCTAGCAAAACAAACCCTGCAAAGCTCAGGAAAACTGAGCAAAACAAACCCTGCAAAGCAGAAAACTGAGCAAACAACTCCTGCAAGAAAAACATGAAAACTGAGCAAAACACCGCCCTGCAGAAGAACAAGAAAACCTGAGCAAAGAACAACCATGCAAAGAACAGAAATAACCTGCAAAAGCAAATCAACCCCAATGCAAAGCTCAAAGAAAACTGAGCAAAAAACACCTGCAAAGACAGAAGAAAACTGAGCAAAACACCTGCAAAGAAACAAGAAATGAGCAAAAACACCCTGCCAAAGAACAAGAAAACGAGCAAAACACCCTGCAAAGGAACCAGAAACTGAGCAAAACACCCTGGCAAAAGAATAAGAAAAACTGAGCAAAGAAACCCTGGCAAAAGCTCAGAAAACTGAGCAAAACACCCTTGCAAAGAACAGAAATGAGCCAAAACACCCTGCAAAGAAAGAACAAAATGAAAAGCAAAACCCACCCGCCCAAAGCTCAGAAACTGAAAAGCCAGAAAACTGAGCAAAAACACTCCCTGCAAATGCTGCAGGGAAAGAGCAAAAACCTGAAAAACAGAAATGAGCAAAAACACCTGCAGAACAGAACCCTGAGCAAACCTGCAAGCTCAGAAGAAACTGAGCAAAACCGGCACAAGGAACAAGAAAACTGAGCAAAACCCCGCTAAAAGTCTTCAAAACCCTGAGGCAAAAACCCCTGCAAAGAACAAGCAAAACTTGAGCAAAACACCCTGCAAGCTCCAAGAAAAACGGAGCAAAAAAACCTTGAAAGAACAGAACGGAAGCAAAACACCCCTGCCCCCCAAAGCTCAGAAAAATGAGCAAAACAAAACCCTGCAAAAGACTCAGAAAACGGAGCAAAAACACCTGCAAGAAAAGAGAAAAAAACTGAGCAAACCAAATCTGCAAAGAACAGAAAAAAAAACGGAAAGCCAAAAAACCACCCATAAGCAAAGAAACAAAAGAAAACACTGCAGCACAAACCCTGCACAAAGACAAACAGAGACAAACGGAAAACGCACAAAACCCTGCAACAGCTCAGAAACGGAGCAAACAAAACCTGCAAAGAACAAGGAAAACGGAAAGCAAAAACCCTGCAAAGCTCAGAAACGGAAGCAAACACCCGCAAGAAACAGGAAAATACGGAGCAAACAAAACCTGCAAAGAACAGAAAAAACGGGCAGAAAAACCCTTGCACAAAGCTCAAGACCAAAAACCACGCAGCAAAACACCCTGCACCCCAAAGACAACACGACCAAACCCTGAGCAAAACAAACACACCCCTCGCCCACCCCAAACCCGCAACAGAAAACCTGACGCACAAACACCCTCGCAAAGAAAACACCCAGCCCAAACCGCACCAACAACCTGCACGCAAACAAAACCTGCAAAGCTCAGCGCACCACCCTGAGCACAAACCCTGCAACAGCTCAAAGCAACAGGGAGCAAAAACAACCAACCCTCGCCACCAAGAACCAGCAAAAACTGCAGCACAAAACACCCTGCAAAGCTCAAACGCAAAACTCAGAGCCACAAAACAACCCCTGCAAAAAGCCACGAAAACAACTTGAGCCCAAACACCCTGCCAAGCCAAGAAAACCCGGAAAGCCCAACACCCCCCCTGCAAGAACACGGAAACTAGAGCCAAAACCCCTGCAAGAACCAGAAACGGAGCAAAACACCCCTGCCACACGCACAGAAACTGAGGCAAAACAACCCTGCAAAGGAACAGGAAAAACTGAAAGCAAAACAACCCTGCAAGAAACAGAAATGAGCAAAACCACCCCTGCAAGAAGAACAGAAAATGAAAGCAAACACCCGCAAAGCTCCAGAAAACTGAGCAAAACAACCTGCAAAGAACAGGAAAAACTGAGCAAAACACCTGCAAAGCTCAGAAAACCAATGGAGCAAACACCCTGCCAAAGAACAGAAAACTGAGCAGAAAACAACCTGCCCAGAAGCGTCAAAGAACAACTGAGCAAAACAACCTTGCAAAGAAAGGAAAACTGAAAAGCAAAACACCCCTTGCAAAGCTCAGACAAAACTGGCAAAACACCCGGGGCAAAGACAGAAAACTGAAAAGCAAAACACCCTGCAAGAAAGAACAGAAAACATGAGCCAAAAACGACCCTGCAAAAAGAACAAGAAACTGAGCAAAACCAAAAAACCCTGCAAGAACCCAGAAACTGAAAGCAAACAAAAACCTGCAAAGAACAGAAAACTGAGCCAAAACACCCAGCAAAAGCTCAGAAAACTGAGCAAAACCACCCTGCAAGCTCAGAAAACTGAAGCAAACAAAAACCCCTGCAAAACAGAAATCAAAAAGCGAAAACACCCTGCAAAGCGTCAAAGAGAAACTTAGCAAAACCCTGCAAAGCTCAAAAACTGGAGCAAAACACCCTGAAAACAAAGCCCTCAAAGAAGAAAAAAAATGAGCCAAAACACCCTGCAAAGAAAAACAGGGAAAATCTTGAGGCAAAACCCCTGCAAAGCCCTCAAAGAAAACTGAGCCCAAAACCCTTGCAAGCCCTTCAGAAAATGAGCAAAACACCCTGCAAAGCTCAAAGAACGAGCCAAAACACCTGCAAAAGAACAGAAACTGAGCAAAACACAAACAGGCAAGCCTCAAAGAAGAAACTGGCAAAACCCCTGCAAAGCTCCAGAAAACGGAGCAAACACCCTGCAAAGCTCAGAAACTGAGCAAAACACCCTGCAAAGAACAGAAAAGGAGCAAAACAACAAAACTTGCAGAAAGAAAAAGGAAACTGAGCAAAACACCCTGCAAAGCTCAAAAACTGAAGCAAAACAACCCTGCAAAGCCTCAGAAACCCTGCAGCAAAACACCCGGCAAAGCTCAAGAAAAAACCCTGAGCAAAACAACCCGCAAGCTCCAGAAACCCTGAGCAAACAACCCCGCAAAAGAACAAAAGAAGAAAACCCTGAAAGCAAAAACCCTGCAACCCGCAGAAAACTGAGCAAAACCCGCAAAGAAAACAGAAAACTGAAGCAAAAACCAACCCGAAAGAACAAACGAAAATGAAAGGCAAAAACCCCCTGGGCAAAAAGGCTCAGAAAACCTGAAGCAAACAACCTGCCAAAAGCTCAAAAGAAAGGAAAATGAGCAAAACACCCCGCAAAAGCAGGAAAACTGAGGCAAACAACCCCGCAAAGAACGAAAATGAGCAAACCCAACCCTGCAAAGCTGTCCAAGAAAACCCTGAAAAAGCAAAGACCAAAACCCTTGAAAGAACGAATGAGCAAAACAAAACCTGGCAAAGGCCCTCGAAAACTGAGGCAAAAACCCTGCAAAAGAACAGAAAAAACTGAGCAAAACAACCCTGAAAATCAAAAGAAGAAAAACCCTGGCAAAACAAAACCCTGAAAAGACAAAAGGAGAAAACTGGAGCACCAAAACCTGCAAGAAACAGAAACCTGAGCCAAACACCCCTGCCAAAGCTCAAAAAGAAAATGGAAGCCCCCAAACAAACCCGCAAGGAACAAAACCCTGAAAAAGCAAAATCAAAACCCTGCAAAGCCCTCAGAAAACCCGAGCAAACAACCCTGCAAAGCGTCAGAAAACTGAGCAAAAACACCCTGGCCAAAGGCAGAAAAAACTGAAACCAAACAACAACCCTGCAAGCTCTAGAAAACGGAAAAAAGCAAAAAAAAAAAAAAAAACACCCCTGCAAAGCTCAGAAAACTGAAGCAAAAACAAACCCTGAAGAACAGGAAAACTTGAAGCAAAACCCCTGCAAAGTTCAGAAAAATGAAGGCAAACAAAAACCTTGGCAAAATAAGAAACAAAGAAAAAACCCTTGAAAAAAGCAAACAAAAAAAACCCCTGCAAAAAGCCCTCAAAGAAAAACTTGAGCAAAACCACCCTGCAAAGCTGAAAACTTGAGCAAACAAAAACCCGGCAAAAAGCTCGAAACTGAAAAGGCCCAAAACCCTGCAAGAAAAAAAAAACAAAAAGAAACTGAGCAAAAAACAAACCCTCAGAAAACTGAGCAAAACACCCTGCAAAGAACAGAAAACTGAGCAAAACACCCTGCAAAGAACAGAAAACTGAGCAAAACACCCTGCAAAGCTCAGAAAACTGAGCAAAACACCCTGCAAAGAACAGAAAACTGAGCAAAACACCCTGCAAAGAAACAGAAAAACTGAAGCAAAACAACACCTGCAAAAGCTCAGAAAACTGAGCAAAACACCTGCAAAACAAAGCTCAATAAAACCCTGAGCAAAACAAAAACAAACACTCCCTGCAAGAACAGAAAACTGAGTCAAAACGAAACACCCCTGCAAAGAACAGAAAAACTGAGGCAAAACAAACACCCTGCAAAGCCCTCCAGAAAAACTGAGCAAAACACCCTGCAAAAAACGAAAACTGAGCAAGAAAAACACTGCAAGCTCAGAAAACTGAGCAAAAACAAAACCCTGCAAAGAACAGAAAACTGATGCAAAACTAACCCCTGCAAATGCCCTCAGAAACCTGAGCAAAACAAAAAAAAAAAAACAAAACACCCTGCAAAGAACAGAAAACTGAGCAAAACACCCTGCAAAGCTCAGAAAACTGAGCAAAACACCCTGCAAAGAACAGAAAACTGAGCAAAACACCCTGCAAAGCTCAGAAAACTGAGCAAAACACCCTGCAAAGAACAGAAAACTGAGCAAAACACCCTGCAAAGACGAAAACTGAGCAAAACACCCTGCAAAGAACGAAAACAAAAACTGAAAAGCAAAACACCCTGCAAAGCTCAGAAAACTGAGGCACGGAACAAAATAAACACCTGCAAATGAACAGAAAACTGAGCAAAACACCCTCAAAAACAGACAGAAATAAAACTGAGCAACAAAACCCGCAACATCTCAGAAACTGAGCAAAACACCCTGCAAAGCTCAGAAAACTGAGCAAAACACCCTGCAAAGCTCAGAAAACTGAGCAAAACACCCTGCAAAGAACAGAAAACTGAGCAAAACACCCTGCAAAGAACAGAAAACTGAGCAAAACACCCTGCAAAGCTCAGAAAACTGAGCAAAACACCCTGCAAAGAACAGAAAACTGAGCAAAACACCCTGCAAAGAACAGAAAACTGAGCAAAACACCCTGCAAAGCTCAGAAAACTGAGCAAAACACCCTGCAAAGAACAGAAAACTGAGCAAAACACCCTGCAAAGCTCAGAAAACTGAGCAAAACACCCTGCAAAGCTCAGAAAACTGAGCAAAACACCCTGCAAAGAACAGAAAACTGAGCAAAACACCCTGCAAAGCTCAGAAAACTGAGCAAAACACCCTGCAAAGAACAGAAAACTGAGCAAAACACCCTGCAAAGCTCAGAAAACTGAGCAAAACACCCCCGCAAAAAATAAAGCTCAGACTGAAGCAAAAAGTACCCTGCAAAGCTCAGAAAACTGAGCAAAAACAACCCTGCAAAAAGGAACAGAAAACTGAAGCAAAACACACCCTGCAGCTCAGAAAACGAGGCAAAACACCCTGCAAAGCTCAGAAAACTGAGCAAAACACCCTACAAAGAACAGAAAACTGAGCAAAACACCCTGCAAAGCTCAGAAAACTGAGCAAAACACCCCGCAAAGCTCAGAAAACTGAGCAAAACACCCTGCAAAGCTCAGAAAACTGAGCAAAACACCCTGCAAAGCTCAGAAAACTGAGCAAAACACCCTGCAAAGAACAGAAAACTGAGCAAAACACCCTGCAAGCTCAGACTGAAGCAACACACCCCTGCAAAGCTGCAGAAAACTGGAGCAAACAAACCCTGCAAAGAAAACTGAAAACTGCAGCAAAAAACCCTGCAAAGCTCATAAAACTGAGCAAAACCACAAAAACCCCTCAAAAAACACGCAAAGCTCAGAAACAACTGAAGCAAAACACCCTGCAAGCTCAGAAAACTAGCAAAAGCACCCCCCCCAAGCTCAGAAAAAAACGTTCTCAAAAGCTTCAGAAAACTGAGCAAAATACCCTGCAAAGAACAGAAAACTGAGCAAAACGCCCTGCAAAGCTCAGAAAACTGAGCAACACACCCCCCAAAGCTCAGAAAACTGAAAAGCTCAGAAAACTGAGCAAAACACCCCGCAAAGCTCAGAAAACTGAGCAAAACACCCTGCAAAGCTCAGAAAACTGAGCAAAACACCCTGCAAAGAACAGAAAACTGAGCAACACACCCCCCAAAGCTCAGAAAACTGAAAAGCTCAGAAAACTGAGCAAAACACCCTGCAAAGAACAGAAAACTGAGCAAAACACCCTGCAAAGTTCAGAAAACTGAGCAACACACCCCCCAAAGCTCAGGAAACTGAGCAAAACACCCTGCAAAGCCCAGAAAACTGAGCAAAACACCCTGCAAAGCTCAGAAAACTGAGCAAAACACCCTGCAAAGCTCAGAAAACTGAGCAGAACACCCCGCAAAGCTCAGAAAACTGAGCAAAACACCCCGCAAACCTTACCTTACCTTACAGACCTTACAGTTCGTTCGGGTTGCCCCAGGTCCCTCAGTGTGAGGCACCTCTAATGTCTACCAGAGGGTTGCTAGTGCATCTTCCGGTATATTTTGCATCTTCCAATCTTGGATGGTCTGGGATGCAGTTTAGATATTTGTCGAGCTTATTCTTAAACACATCTACACTCACTCCTGTTATATTCCTCAGATGAGCTGGCAACGCATTGAATAAATGCTGCATTATCGATGCTGGTGCGTAGTGGATTAATGTCCTGTGTGCTTTCCTTATTTTTCCTGGTATAGTTTTGGGCACTATTAATCTACCTCTGCTTGCTCATTCTGATATTTTTAGCTCCATGATGTTTTCGGCTATTCCTTCTATCCGTTTCCATGCCTGAATTATCATGTAGTGTTCTCTTCTCCTTTCTAGACTATATAATTTTAAGGATTGTAGTCTTTCCCAGTAGTCAAGGTCCATAACTTCTATTCTAGCTGTAAAGGACCTTTGTACACTCTCTATTTGTGCAATATCCTTTTGATAGTGTGGGTACCATATCATATTGCAATATTCAAGTGGAATACGAACATATGTTTTATAAAGCATAATCATGCGTTCAGCTTTTTTTGTTTTGAAGTGCCGTAACAACATTCCAATTTTTGCTTTACATTTTACCAATAGAATTACTATTTGATCATTGCATAACATGTTCCTATTCATCATCATACCAAGGTCTTTAACCCTTAAACGCCGAAGCGGTGAAAAAAAAAATGTCTCCCGTGTGCCGGAGGTGTTTCAGAGTGAGCGCAGGAACCCGAGGATAATATGAAAAATCACAGCACGCTTAGTTTTCAAGATTAAGAGTTCATTTTTGGCTCCTTTTTTTGTCATTGGCTGAAGTTTAGTATGCAACCATCAGAAATGAAAAAAATTATCATTATCATATATAAATAATGCGATATATGATAGCGCAAAAACGAAATTTCATATATAATTGTATTCAAATCGCGCTGTGCGCAAAACGGTTAAAGGTAACAAGTTTCTTTTTTTTCGTTGTAATGTACACTACATTGCGATCATTTTGGTATATAACACATTGTAAAACGATAAAAGCAACACAGAAAAAATATTATCACAAAATAATGCATGAATTCGTAACAGACGGACATAAACAAATATTTTTTTCAAAAATTCACCATAAATCTAAATATTGTCCTAGAGACTTCCAATTTCTTTCAAAATGAAGACAAATGATTGAATATTACTATACTGTAAGAGTATTAGCTTACAAATGCAGTTTTCGACCATATCTGACGAGTTAAAGTTGAAAACCGACAATGTCGAATTTTTTATATATATTTTTTTATATGCAATTATTTCGGAAATAAATAGAAAGCTACAACCTTCAAATTTTTCCGTTTTTATTCTACATGAAATTGCGCACATTTTCATATATAAAACTCTATGAAATGCCTAATATGAAACGGAGCAAATATTCCGAGAATGGGACGTACGCATTTCGGAGATTTGTGGCGGAGAATCCGCGCGCGGAGGGAAGGAATTTTTTTTTTTAGATTCACCATAAATCTAAATATTGTGCTAGAGACTTCGAATTTGTTTCAAGATGAAGATAAATGACTGAATATTACTAGACTGTAAGAGTTTTAGCTTACAATTGCGTTTTTCGACCATTTCGGTAGAGTCAAAGTTGACCGAACGTTCGCACGTATGATTTTTTCGGAAGAGTTACCGCGCGGACGTAAAGAAAATGTTATTTTTTTCATAAATTCACCATAAATCGAAGTATTGTGCTAGAGACTTCCAATTTGTTGCAAAATGAAGGTAAATGTTTGAATATTACTAGAATATAAGCGTTTTAGCTTACAATTGCGTTTTCCGACCATTTCGGTAGAGTCAAAGTTGACCGAAGGTTGAAAATTTGTCACTTATCATTTTTTATATGAAAATATTTCAAAATTGATAAAAGCTACAACCATGGGTTGTTTTTAGTTGTATTGTGCATGAAGTTGCGCACATTTTCATATATAAAACTTTATGTAACGGCTAATTTAAAATGGTGCAAACATTACCACAATCGCATGTATGATTTTTTTCGGAAGAGTTACCGCACGGACGTAAGGAAAAGGTTTTTTCATAAATTCACCATAAATCGAAATATTGTGCTAGAGACTTCCAATTAGTTGCAAAATTAAGGTAAATGATTGAATATTACTAAAATATAAGAGTTTTAGCTTACAATTGCTTTTTTCGACCATTTCGGTAGAGTCAAAGTTGACTGAAGGTTGAAATTTTGGCACTTATCGTTATTTATATGAAAATATCTCAAAATTGATAAAAGCTACAATCATGAGTATTTTTTGTTGTATTCTACATAAAAATGCGCACATTTTCATATATAATAGTCCATGTAACGGCTAATTTAAAATGGTAAAAAAATTATGTCAAAGTGACGAAATAATTTCCGAGATGTGTCACAGATACTTTTTAGTGCGGCAAGAAAGAAATTCGCGCTTGCGCGCCTGCGTAACGATTATAAACAAAACAACACCTTGATCCGTGAACTCCCAGCATCCCCCAAGGCGCGTGATTCAAAAGTTTTAGGCTGGTAGGCCTATAAGTATTTTTCCGCGAATTTAAAAAAAAAACTTTTGTAAGTCGACATAAAATACGTCCAGTCGGCACACGAGAGACAAAAAATGTCGACGTAAAATACGTCCAGTCGGCAGTAAAGGGTTAAATGCTTCCTTATTTGTGATTGTCTCATTATTAGGTAACCCTATATGCATATAGCTTTCTTTCTCTGTCTCCATAATTTATTGATTCAAATCTATCAGAGTTAAATACCATCCTATTTACCTCTGCCCAATCATATACTTTGTTAAGGTCTCTTTGTAGCGCGTTCCTATCTTCATCACAAGTAATTTCTCTACTTATTCTTGTGTCATCGGTGAAACTACTCACTACCAAGTCCTTAACATTACTGTCTATGTCTGCAATCATAATAACAAACAGTAATGCAGCTAACACCGTACCTTGTGGCACACCGGATATTACCTTAGCTTCATCCGATTTCTCATCGTTTGCAATAACTATCTGTTTTCTGTTGTGTAAAAATTCTTTTAACCATCTTCCTACTTTATCCACTATATTATGTTTTCTAATTTTCTTCGCTAATATATTATGGTCTACCTTGTCAAAAGCTTTTGCAAAGTCTAGATAAACCACATCTGTTTCATTTCCGCTTTTCATATTTTTGTATATGTTCTCACGGTGGACTAACAGTTGGGTTTGTGAGTCTTTTTCCGGGTATAAAAACCAGTTGTCCTATATTAAACAAATTATTTTTTATCAAATGTTTCATAATATTTTTCTTCATTACCCTTTCATACATTTTCATAATATGTGATATTAGACTCACAGGCCTATAATTTCTTGCCTCTAGTCTTGATCCACTTTTGAAAGTAGGGGTAATATATGCTAATTTGTGTTCATCATAAATCTTGCCTGTATCTACACTTTGTCTTAATAATATTGCAAGTGGCTTTGCGATAGAATGAACTACTTTCTTTAACAAAATAGCAGGGTCACCATCAGGACCTGCAGCAGCTCCATTTTTAATTTCATTAATAGCCTGCACAATATCAGCTTCATTAATATCTATGTCAGCTAAATATTCACTATTTTCGTCCCTTACCTCTATATGATTATCTTCATTATCAATTCTAGGGGTGAATTCTCTCTTATATCGTTCTGCCAATATGTTGCATATTTCCTTTTTTTCCATTCCTTAATCTCCCTTCAATTCTTAGAGGGCCTATTTCTATTCTCCTTTTATTCATCTTTTTCGTGTACGAGTATAATAGTTTGGGGTTTTGCTTGATATTTACTAGGGTTTTTTCTTCCAAGTCCCGTTTTTCATTTTCTTTTGATTGTATAATCTTTTGTTCTGCATTTTCTATCTTACTTTTTAGTTCTATAACTTTCCATGCATTTTTTTTCTTTTGCAAGACCTTTTTTCCACTTTCTGATTTTCTGGAACAAGATCCTTCTGTCTCTTGGTATGCATGACTGATGTTTACTTTTCTTCTTCAGTATATATTTATCCACTATTTTCTCTAAAATTTTATATAATATCTCCGTATTTACCCTTATGTCATCACTTACGAAAATGTTATCCCAATCTTTGTTGAATTCTTCAGTTATTTCTGACCATTTTATATTTTTGCTGTAGAAGTTGTATTTTCCATATCCTTCCCACTTTTTCATTTCATGCTTATCTCTGTTTTCACTTGCTTTGGAATGGACTGTTAATTCTATGACAGAAAACTGAGCAAAACAGCCCACAAAGCTCAGAAAATTGAGCAAAACAGCCCACAAAGCTCAGAAAACTGAGCAAAACAGCCCACAAAGCTCAGAAAACTGAGCAAAACAGCCCACAAAGCTCAGAAAACTGAGCAAAACAGCCCACAAAGCTCAGAAAATTGAGCAAAACAGCCCACAAAGCTCAGAAAACTGAGCACAGCAGCCCGCAAAGCTCGGAAAACTGAGCACAGCAGCCCGCAAAGCTCGGAAAACTGAGCAAAACAGCCCGCAAAGCTCAGAAAACTGAGCAAAACAGCCCGCAAAGCTCGGAAAACTGAGCAAAACAGCCAGCAAAGCTCGGAAAACTGAGCAAAATAGCCCGCAAAGCTCGGAAAACTGAGCAAAACAGCCCACAAAGCTCAGAAAACTGAGCAAAACAGCCCACAAAGGGCTTCGGAAAAACTGAGCAAACAGCCCGCAAAGCTCCCCGGGGAAAACTGAGCAAAACAGCCAGACAAAGCTCAGAAAACTGAGCAAAACAGCCCCGCAAAGCTCGGAAAACACTGAGCAAATCGTCCAGCAAATGCTCGAAAAGAACGATGCAAACAGCCCGCACAAGCCTCCGGAAACAGCAAAACAGCCGCAAAGCTCAGAAAATTGAGCAAAACAGCCCACAAAGCTCAGAAAACTGAGCAAAACAGCCCACAAAGCTCAGAAAACTGAGCAAAACACCCCACAAAGCTCAGAAAACTGAGACAAATATCCCGCGAAGCTAAGAAGCAAGCCACCACTGAAACCCACAATTCCAGACAGGCAAACCAACCAACGCCTAAGGAAGTTGACAAGAGACATACTGACAGAAAGAAGACGGAAAAAGACGACATGAAACAAGAGGAAAATTTCGAATTCGATTCTTTAGTTTTTAAACGGGAAAAAGTAAACCTCATCACAAATTATTTTAGCGGCAGGAGAGGCATTATGTAATTAAAAGATAACACAATAATGAGCGCTCATAATTACGTTGGTCGTGACGACGTGCCCGGAGGAAATGTTGTTAACGTAACATCTAAAACAATAGAAAACCTTGAGTATTTACCATCTGGCATCCATTTTTTTTTCTCTCTCTCATTTTTAGCGGGGCGGGAAAGGACCCCAAACATTTTTAAGACTTGGGACCTCAAACTTTAATCTCGAGTTGACTACACATCAGTATATTGACCACAAACTTCGAACTTTGGCTGTCAACATAATTAATAATATCGAGCTTAGAATTTAACCTCCGACTTTGTCTAAAATAAATAATCAATCTACACCTTCAAGCAGCTGCAAACGATAAAAACGAACCTTAATGTAAAGATTTCAAGCGGCAGATCTCAAATTCCATCGAAATTCACACTTGCAGCAACACATATTACTTTTGGATAGACACACACTCACATATATTTACACAATATATATTACACATATATATATATATATATATATATATATATATATATATATATTATATATATATATATATATATATATAATATATATATATATATATATTATATATATATATATACATATACGGATATATTTATAATGTACGTATGTATGCATATATACGTATATATATCAACTCAATTTGGCAAAGACTATTGTCTTTTTTTCTTATTGCATACATACATATATATATATATATATATATATAGAATATATATAATATATATATATATATGTATATATATATATATATATATATATATATATATACTATATATATATATATATATATATACATACATATATATATATATATATATATATATATATATATATATATATATCTAACAAATACATATACATAGATAGAGAGACAGACAGATTGATTTACGTGCACATCAGTTAGTTTTACCCACAGAAACATCCAAAAATGAACCTATGGTCGATCTATAAAACTACGCGAATAACCACCAATTTTCTAATAATAGCCTACAATATGAGGTAATATAAAAGAAAATGGCGTGATAAAATTTCTAATGACGATCTGAAAACACTTTTGCTATTCAGGATGCCTAATGTCATTTCGAATTAATTAAATGTGCTGATTGAGCCGATGTTTTTATATTTGTTGAACGCACTGGCTGAACGTGACATGAAATTCTGACACGCCTGCCGATACTCACGTACATACATACATACATACGCGCGCGCAACACACACACACACACATATATATATATATAACTGATAAATATATATAACTGATAAGTGCTTCATCATTGCTACTTTTGCTGCTGCTGACGAGGCACTTTTCAGTTATGATTCCGACTTCCGTGTAAATTACATATTAACAAGGTATAGTGAAGTGGATATTAAACATATGTGGCTTAACATTCTTATATGAACAAATGTCCAAGAGTATTTGACAAAAGTTTCACATATATATGTGAATATATATATACACACACACACACACACACACACACACACATATATATATATATATATATATATATATATATATTACTTAAAACGCTTCCGCATATAGGGACTTAATTTTGGAGATTCATCACTATAACTTTCCATAAATATATGAATGCTGAGAGAGAGAGAGAGAGAGAGAGAGAGAGAAAGGTTGGCTGGGATGAAATCGTAAAATGAAAGAAATTAAGCGAATTGCACCACGATAATTAAGGTCCATTTTCTAATCATCATCAACTGCCTAAGGGTCCTTTTTATACGAGATACGCAGCCGATTATATAATTGCACCGACGAGTTACTGATTGTTAAATAAAATAAAATATCTCTTTAATATTATTTATTGTTTATATAGATGGAATGTCCCTGTCATAGTACATTACTTCGTCTAGTTCAAAGTACTCGCCCGGCCTCTTATATCTGAGAACGCTTTACCCTAATTATGGACCGCCTTTGAGCAAGGACCGTGTGGGCATAAGGCCGCATTAATCTAAATTCTATAAACCGACCAACTTCCCGACTGTCACTTACTCTTGGTTCCTTTAGGTTTTATTTATCTATTTTTCTTTTCTTTTCTTTTAGGTTTTATCATTCTGGTTTCATCTTCCTATAGGTTTTGTCATTTTGGTTTCATCTTCCTTTAGGTTTTATTATTTTGGGGGTCGTCTCCCTTTAAGTTTTGTTATTTTGGTGTTCGTCTCCCTTTAAGTTTTGTTATTTTGGTGTTCGTCTCCCTTTAAGTTTTGTTATTTTGGTTTCATCTTCCTTTAGGTTTTGTTATTTTGGTCTTATCTTCCTTTAGGTTTTGTCATTTTGGTTTCATCTTACTATAGGTTTTATAATTTTGGTTTCATCTTCCTTCAGGTTTTATTATTTTGGTTTCATCTTCCTTTAGGTTTTGTTATTTTGGTTTCATCTTCCTTCAGGTTTCAATATTTTGGTGTTCATCTTACTATAGGTTTTATAATTTTGGTTTCATCTTCCTTCAGGTTTCAATATTTTGGTTTTATCTTCCTTTAGGTTTTGTTATTTTGGTTTCATCTTCCTTCAGTTTTCAATATTTTGGTGTTCATCTTACTATAAGTTTTATAATTTTGGTTTCATCTTCCTTCAGGTTTTATTATTTTGGTGTTCATCTTACAATAGGTTTTAAAATTTTGGTTTCATCTTCCTTCAAGGTTTTATCATTTTGATGTTCATCTTACTATTGGTTTTATCATTTTATCCTTTATTCGGAATTTCAGACTTGAACCAGGTAAGGGAATTCAAGCTCTCCATTCCGCCAGAAATCAAGTCCATCCCAAAATCTCGCGCGTAGATGAAGCACGTCCTCCCAAATCGGAGATGGGCGTAATTCCATCAATTGCTGTTTCTGTGTATGTCTGAAACACCCGAGGGAACGAGTATGCTGACTCCTGTAATGGCTTCTACGCACGTCGGAAATTAATATCCGATTTTCAGGTCTTACCATTAAATCCGTTGTCAGTTGTATATATATATATATATATATATATATATATATATATATATATATATATATATATATATCAGATTTCAGGTCTTAACATTCAATGCGTTGCTAAATAAATAGGAAATTACACAAACAGGAAATTAATAAGATGTAACAAGTCTTCCTTAATAGTAAAAAATGTCATACCCATTTTTCATTTCTAGGATTTAAAATATTTCATTACAAACGGAAAAACACAAAGAATGGAAGAATAATAATATGAAGAAACGTGGCTTCTAAACACATAAACATAATTTTTTTATGTGTTCAGGGTATATTTAGAAACATGTTTTCCAAAATCAAAATTAGAAGGAAACGAAGACACGAAACTTTCACAAAAGTCAAAAGCCAATTTCTGTATTCAGTATCTTCTATACAAAATTTGTTAACAGAAGAAGAAGAAGAAGAAGAAGAAGAAGAAGAAATGGTAGGTTTAAAAGCAGGAAATTAGAAATATCATAACATTTG
>NC_061107.1:82027089-82052089 GCF_015104395.2 Macrobrachium nipponense | reverse complement strand
TAGATATATATATATATATATATATATATATATAATATATATATATATATATATATTCCTCTCTCTCTCTCTCTCCTCAGTCACTTGCTATTGATAAGTGATTGATAAGCAATAATACCGAAGTGTTATACGATCTCATACACAATAATGTTAAGATATCAAATCAGCATTACAATAGCCTCAAACTCACTTCACTCTTAGTACACACTCGAAATACCTGGAAGTGGCCAATAAGACTATTGACTTAGCAGAAATGTCTTCAAGCGCGTTAAACGACTTCTCTCCTTCCGAACACATTCCGTAAGGTTCAGAATTTAAGCGGTGGCGACGAATTGCCCTCGAAGGGCGTCAAAGAAATTTTGCTTTTCGGTATACGAAAAATAAAGCTCATAATTTTGCTGCACTTTTTTCTTCTATTTGGCCTCCACAGTTAAATCACTAGAACATTTGAGGGCTTGAGCTGATATTGACAAATGACAGACATCAATAACCCGCCGTAATGCAGTATATTGAAATCAATTATGGATATACATTTGCATAGTAAAAGAGGACACTGTATTCTGCTGTTAATTCTAATGCTGAACTTTTCACAATAGCTAACTGGAAGTCGTCTTTCTGCCTGCAAAAGTATTAAAATTTTTATTTCATAATAATTTATGTATCGAAAAGTATTTTCAAATTTAAAGGGCCTAAAATATTTTTTTAAATAATGGTCATACTTCATGGGACACATTTACATTTTATTCCAGTTTCTTCTGTAGCAAATATAATCAATAGTGCAGATTTACAGATTTTTGTCTGTACTTACATACATGTGTATTATTAGCCTATGACGTATGTGTATATCAGAGAGGCCCATATTCTACATATGCATACGTAGGTACGTAATATGTATACCAGAGTGAAGTTATACTGCAATTCCTATTATTATTCATCCAGCTCTCCTTGGAACCTTTCAGCATTAAATAAATAAAGAAATAAACAGATAAATAAGTAAACAAATAAATGAATAAATAAATAAAATGGCGAGGAGAGATCGCTGAGGTGTAACGAATCCTGAAAAAATAATTTACTAACGGAATATCCGTTCCTCATATTAAAACAATAAAGATCAGGAAAAGATAACGAAGGAGAATTAAACGCCAATTTTAAAAACAAAATGGAAATATAAGAGTGAAGAAATATGAAAACACGAATAGGAAAGAAGCAATAGAAATTTGTAGTGAAATTGAAGGCATGAAATATTCTATATCAACATTGAAATGGATGCGGTAGTGGAGACAGCAGGTGAATCGCAAAAGCTTTCAAGTTGAAGATAAGGTTCAAGAGGAGAAAAGAATAAGAATATAAAGAGCTGATAATATTAATGCCGAACATAAATGAACAGATTAACTGTGCATGGACTTAGATTTACATGGATATGTATTAAAACGAGATGACTGAGTGGACGAAGACGACTGCTCACCGCTGTATCTAACTAAAAAACAAGTTCGAATCCGGGCCGAATCAAAAGCACTTATCAAAGATAATTCCCCTTAGTTGTAATTCATTCCAAAAGTATAGAAAATTCGCTCGTAAACGACATTTTTGGCTTTACGTGTGAGTATAAAGCCACTTGTGAATAAATGACGAGAATTCGTGCATTCACAGACAAAATATCCTTTAATCTTGAACATGAACAATCTGAGCATGTTTATGTTCAGTAAACATGAATTACAGCGATTATAATGATTGTGATATTTTAATGTGCATGCTCAACAGGTCTAGGCAGTGATGAATAAATAAAACAAAATGCAAAATAACTTTTGATGTAGATGAAACATTAGTTTAAATAATAAAAGAGTTGATCCTTTGCAATTAGAATTCCTGTTCCAAATATATTAATTGAACCCTTATCATTTCAAAAATGGGAGCTTTCTAGAACCTGCTTAGAGCTCCCATTACATCGTATTTGTTTTTTTTTTTTTTTTTTTTTGTCGAATATGCATTAAAAAAATATTTTTGAGTGATCTACATCGTCGGTGATTTTATCATTGTGTTCTTGATTCAGCTATGTATCAAGTCTCTCTCTCTCTCTCTCTCTCTCTCTCTCTCTCTCTCTCTCTCTTCTCTTCTCTCTCTCTTCTCTCTCTCTCATAAAAGTGATAAAACCGCCTGTTTACCAACACTATTAAACACAAACGGATCCTTGGAATTTTCATATTAAATATGAAGGACCCTGAATATACGAAACTTGAAACTTGAAACTTCAAATAAAAGTTCTCAAGCTATTCTCTCTCGACCTCTCTTTCTCTCTCTCGCTGTCACTTCAATTCTTATTCAAAAAAAAACTTACATTTAAATGAAAAACGACCAAAGACTCGTAATTTCAGAGAAGATTTCAATTTTGACAAAAACGGAAATCTAGAAACCTTGTAAATATAAATGCCATTCATTTCATCATATTGATGGCTCTTGTATAGGATGGGCATTGTTATCCCTTGTGGCGACCTGACCTAAGGTTCAAAGTTCCTTATGTATTCCGTCAGCGGAATTCACTCTGACGCCAGCGGTTCACTTATTGATTGTGGACCCAAGTTATAAATCATATTTTGACCTTAATTCACAGTTTAGGAATTTAGACATGAAATGAATGGACTTCCCCTGGCATCTCTATATGAGATTCTCTCTCTCTCTCTCTCTCTCTCTCTCTCTCTCCAACGCTTGTGCTACATATGTTTGTACGTGCCTGAAACAGGATTCTCTCTCTCTCTCTCCTCAAGTATGTTACATTCAATGCATTATGAAATATAAGTAATAATTTGGAAGTAGATAGTACATTTACCTACAATTACCTTCTACCTAGTTTCAGGGTTCTTGTTGAATGCTGACATAAATTACTTATATATAGTTGCAACTACTACTATACCTGGCTACTTTAGATTAACAACCGTCTATACTCTATTGAAAGTAAAAAAAATATTGCTCCTAATATGTATAATAATTCGTAATAGGGTATCGATGAGGTTTTCTACTGATAGGACGAAAACTCTTTTGCTCGGTGAAGGTCACTTCATCGACATGGTGAAGTCTACAAAAAAAAATAAATAAATAAATAATGAAAACAATTAAAAATTCAATGACCTTTTTACAATATTTCGTTTAAGCCCCTTGCGTTACTGACTCCCACACAATTGCCCTTCATTTCAACTAAATAACAAGGCAGCTGGCTGCATCACATTCAGTTTTAAATAATCGAAGTTTCAACCGGGCCACAGATCAAACGTAATGAACGTTAATTTCAAGGCCCCCTCAAATTAACACGAATAACATCAAATTAACACGTGGTAATGAACGTTAAATTCCATCCTCCTCAAATTAACACAAGTGGCCTCAAATTAACACGTGGTAATAAACGGTAATTTTAAGACCTCCTCAAATTAACACAAATGAACTCAAATTAACACGTGGTAATGAAGATAATTTCAAAGCCTCCTCAAATTAACAAAAGTGATCTCAAATTAGCACGTGGTAATGAACGTTAATTTCAATGCCTCCTCAAATTAACACAAGTGACGTACCTCAATCAGCATCTAGTGCTACAATCAGTATCTAGTGCTAATCTCTCCTATACGTGCTTGATACACGTTCGAAAAGAGGGTAAATCACTTGAGCAAAGAGGACTAATACCAACCGGGCGACGGGTTCTATTCTAACCCGGGTCCTAATCGTAACCAAAGCCAGATTAACGAGCCTTTTTTTTTTAAGACTGTCGCAAATTAACACAACAGACACGTCTCGTCTGTAGATGGTCAGAGAGACCGCTCCATTTGCATAGCTGCGATTCGTCGTAACGGTGCAGCCAGTTGAATGCTCTGACCGCGGGAGGCTGTTGGATGTAAATAAACGAGGAATTTCGAGGCTGACTCCGCCATGCGAGGATGTGACGCCATGGTACCAGAAAAGATTTAAAAAAAAAGAAAAGCTTTTATACAAATTCTCTTACCTACAGTTAAGACGACTCGTATTTTGTTTGCTTTTGCGTTAATATGCTACTGTTTACAATCTCTAATTTGTATGGTGTCTGTTTCTGCGGAAATCCCTTTTCTGTCTTTTTTTCATATAAAAGTGTGATGTTTGTGAATAATAATAATAATAATAATAATAATAATAATAATAATTAATTATTATTATTATTATTATTATTTTTATTATTATTATTATTATTATTATTATTAGATTAATTATTACAATTTGATGAATGTAACAATTTATGCATAAACTCACGACTGTAATCTTGAATGAAAGAATTTTTCAGATTTTGTCATTGTAATTTTCTAATAAGTCTCACTCTAATTATCTATCAAGTCCCTAAAGATATATTAAGTCTATCTATATCAGACCTTTAAGATATCCCTTGCCTCCCTGCAACATAGCTGCGACCCACTACAGGAGACCAACTATAAGGTACAATATTCAAGGCACAAAGGATTGCTTAGGAAAAGCCCTAAATCATTATCTCCACAGGGCAATCGATCTCGAATCTCCATGCTTGCTGTTACCCCCCTATTTTTTAGGTGGGGGTGGGAGGTTGGGGGGCGGGGGGACGGGATGATTAGCCCCACTCTTTCCCCATTCCTGTCCCGGTTTTCACCTGGCTAGATAGAGACATACTGCGAATCGAGAGATGAATAAAGGTAAATAATGCATCCATTACACGTGATGTTACTGCAAACTGTGATTATTAAAGAGAAACAGACCGACATATTTTTTTTATTGCTTTTATACGTAAAGTTCATCATTGCATGACGTTCATATCCTGCCTCTCTATTGATTAAGAGTATTCGATATGAACGAGAAAAATTTAATAAAATGTAAGCGAATGAATCCAATTGCACATGCAGGGAAATAAATCGCCTTTTATTTTTGTTCTTTTTTTTTGTGCAGGAGAGGACAGAATTTGCAATGAGGTAATCCGTCTGAAATACCTAAAGGTAGGATTTGCGCTGCTGTCATTGAAAATATTTCAAAAGCGCGACGTATAAAACCTGAAGCGGTCTTCTTTTTCATTTAATCTTATATTCTTTGACGAAAATTACATTTCATATATATATATATATATATATATATATATATATATATACACACACACACACACACATATATATATATATATATATATATATATATATATATATATACACACACACATTATATATATATATATATATATATATAATATAACATATATATCACATAGAATAAGACTGTACGCATTTGTGCGTGCATACACCAATGCAGACAGTATTCCTAAATATGAATGGTAAGTGTTACGAGCTTTGACACACATTAGACAAGGAGAGAGAGAGAGAGAGAGAGAGAGAGAGAGAGAGAGAGAGAGAGAGAGAGAGAGAGAGAGAGAGAACTTGATGTCAAATTACAAAACGAAAATTCGTGCCCTTAAGTTCCGGATGATCTCAACTTTCCAGGATGAAAAAAAAAGTCTGAGTCTTTAATGAAGAAAGCTGGATTTTGATTTCACTTTTGTTTTTATTCCCCGCAAGTTCGTATTTCAAATACCTTTCGCATTTCTCGGCTGCGGCTGTGCCTTTTTTTTTCTTGCTCTCTTCTCCTAATCCTCCTCCTCCTCATCAACATCTTCTTCTTCTTCTTCTCCTTTCTTTGACTTTCCAGACGCTTTTTGCTTTTCCAGTTCGATTCTATCATACTTTGGACGTCATCTCCTCTGACTAAGGGTCTGTGGTTCCTTAATTGGTTTCCTTCTTACCTTTCATATCCTCATATTTGAGTCCTCCGTGTCTTTATATTTGAGTCTTTCATATCCTCATATTTGAGTCCTCCATGTCTTTATATTTGAGTCTTTCATATCCTCATATTTGAGCCCTTCACATCTTCATATTTGAGCCCATCATGTCTTCATATTTGAGTCCATCAAATTTCCCTATTTGAACCCTTCATATCTTGATATTTGAGCCCTGAGGTTTACGAACATCACCATCATCCCCTTAAACGCTACGAACGACAGCTATGAGTATGATAATACAATAAAGATGAATAATAAAAGGCTCAGAAAGCAAAACAAACATGAGAGCAGGGAGAGAGCAGCCGAACGAAAGCAACCATTCTACAAAAGGTGCAAGCTCGCAAAGCGTTAAGGAAGCAAATATCAAGAAGACAAAACTTCACAAACAAAACTACACAACGTCGAGGGAAAGATGGTCGAAGTATAAGCATTTTCAGACAGAAACTCTGAGAGTTCGAGGTGAGACGAAAAATTAAAAAAAAAAAATACAAAGGGTGGGGTTCGGCTTATCAGAGAGTTAACTACGGGATGGCTAAAGCTTTCTTTTCGCTTTTCCATGCATGGAAAAGTGCAAGTGTGGCGAGGAAAATATAATGATAATATATATAATTAAATGACGTGAACATCGGCAGTATAAGAAAAACAAATGGAAAATATATTTCTTTGCATCTGTCTCTCTCTCTCTCTCTCTGTATATATATATATATATATATATATATATGTATATATATATATATATATATATTATATCAAAATAAATATATATATATACATATATATATATATATATATATATATATATATATATATACATATTCAAAAATAAAATATATACACTCTCTCTCTCTCTCTCCCTCTCAGTGGATAAACAGATGACTCGAAAGACCTTTTTTTCGCCTTCTGTTTTCTTGTCTCAACTTGAAAAAAGCTCGTGCTGCACTGAAGCAATGGGCATGGTGAAAGAAAATAGATTAATTAAACATATTTTTCTTACGCGAGTCGAAGCTAATTTTAGGCGCCTTTCTAGTTCTTTCTCACCTTTGGGATCTGCTGCAGCGAAGCGGGAAATAAAACGACTAATGATCACAATTATAGATCGGATAAGGTATCGCTCTTCAGAATTATAAATAGCGGTTTTAAGGAGGGAATCCTCGCTTTGCAGATACTCTGAGAGGACGAGGTCAGAAAGATGTTTTCAGTGTGTGTAAAAGAGAATTGTAAATAGAGCATTAAGGAAAAATACTTTTGTATCAATTTGAATTTATACTGAAATTAATTTGATTTGATTTATATAGATTTTTGGCATTATGCCCAGCACTGGGGCAACTAAGGCCATTCAGCGCTAAAACGAAAATTGACAGTAAAAGATCTGAAAGGTTTTACAGGAGGAAAACCTCAAAGCAGTTGCTCTATGAAGCAATTGTTAGGAGAGGGTTGACAGTAAGATGGAAGAAAGAGCATATGAACGGAGGTACTATAAAAGGAACGGAAGTAGTTGCAGCTAGGCGCCGAAGGGACGCTGCAAAGAACCTTAAGTAATGCCTACATTGCACCGAATGTATCAATATAAAGTATTGCTAGAAGCGATATGCAAAATAAATTCAAAAGGTTACATAAATCTCTAGAAAAGTAGTCTTAAGTATTGCTGATATATATAATAAATATCCGAAAAAGATGATAATTTCCACAAAAAGATATTATTCCTAGATCTGCAAAAAAAAAAAAAAAAAAAAAAAAAAAAAAAATCCCCTTCTATGACATACATACAGAGGCACAGGGATATGGCTCCCTTTCTCAGCGAAAGCCAACATCAAAAGGCCAGGTTTTTATTCATGATCAATCCTACTCGAGAATGCATAGCTCATTTGGCCGAGGACCTTTTCCTCCCGCGCTGGCTAATTCATCGGACACTCACGAATGCATGAGCTTGCCGAGTAAGTGAAATACCCGCTCGGATTTATACTGCATCTCCAAATGACACATCGATTCTAGTTCATGCTTGTAGGTGAATATAGTTTGTTTGATATAATGGGGTGGATTTATCTCTAGGGCGACTACCTCTTACAATTTAATTAATACTCCGATTCACACTGATGACGTTTCTCACGCGTTCGTATGTTTGTTTGTATGGTGTTTCGTCTCGAATGCGTCGTGTTCTATTTTTTGAAAATCCACGTATCGTTCACGCCAATGCATATGTCCTCCTTGACTAGAATTCTATTATATCCAGCAATTCTTTTTCCCCCTCGTGACATTTCCTAGTCCGGTTACAGCATTTAATACCGATGTCTTTGTTTACCGCATTAGCAGTCGACTCTATACTGAAGTCGGTCTGGAGTGAAAAAGGGGAAAACGCCTTTGACTTCTAAAGCAGATTACTGCAAATCTTACACGTTGCTGATTTTTAAGAAATGCACCCCAGTGTCGGGTTATGGAGATCTCGATTTGATTCACAGAGTTTTTGGGGGGATTTCTCTGTATTTCGTGACAGAACAAAGAGAAAATACAAAATTAGATGGCCAGTAAACGGAAAAGAAAGAAGTACACATGCTGCCGGAGTTAGCGCGCAAATCCGTATGTTATGATCTTATTTCTTATTCAAATTAACTTTGTTGGTAACCTACGCATTGGAGTTGAGAGACACCGCTTGAAGATATGACTTCATTTAACTCGACCGTGCACCGTGAGGCATATGGTAAAGGCTCATTGAACAAACGTCTATCATACTCAACCTTGAGTCCTGCATTTTATTCCAAGGTAAAAGAGTAAAGAAGTAATAACTGAAATCCTGAGAATGAAAGGAAAATTCTTCAACGAGAATGGCATTGCTTGAAGAATATTATTAGTAATAAGAGTCAATTTGCTTATAAGCGATATGGCCCATGGGTTTGAGCTCCCTCGGGGTTGTTGGGGGGTAGAGGGGGGTGGGAGGGGAATATGGGATTTGTTGGATGGGAGGGAAGAGGGACGTGGGCTGGAGACTGGGGATGAGGGGTATGGGGTGGGGGGGGGGGCCAGGTGTGACTGAGCAGCTCTAAACGAAGCGTATGATGCCAGATTGTTATTCATGGCCGCATTTCAGTGAATACTGTTACGCCGAAGTGGAAACGCATCACGTATGCAAGGGAGCGAAGGTTGAATCCAGGTTGTCGGAAGGGAAAGGGTTATCGCGGGTAATAAGAGGAAAATTCGCTCTCATTTTAAGCGCTCGGAATCCCTCCCAACAGACGCAGGGCTAGCCGGCGAGCAATGGCACATGAGGAAATCATCTTGCAACCTAATTACGACAGTGTTTGCCCGAGTGATTTGCTCTAGGTGTCTGTTCGGCATGACGATTTGACGATGAGAGAGAGAGAGAAAGAGAGACTTCCGTTTATATATATATATATATATATATATATATATATAATATATATATATATATATATATATATATATCTATATATATATATACTATATATATATATATTATATATAATACTTGAATATTGGAGATTAGGGGGTGGCATTCGCTTCACAAAAGACTTGCAGAGAACTGGAATAGCACCTTCTGGAGCCATATAAATACAAAACGCGTCTCCATACTCACTCTCTCTCTCTCTCACACACACACACACACACACACACACACACATATATATATATATATATACATATATATATATAGATATATATATATATATATACTATATATATATATATATATATATATATATATATATATATATACACATATATGTGTGTGTGTGGTGAGAAATGAGCTCTTGATTATCCCACACCATGATATTTTAGCGCGCGAATTTTTCAAGGACAGCCTTGAAATCTTAATTTTGGAATGGAACGAAGAAATGGCTTCCTCACCAAGCTTCCAATCTCGATCAGCAGGAAGAATGAAAATTCAAAACCTCTACTCTTTTGATTGTTAACGCCGTCACTGAATTTTTTAAATAGATTTTTATAAATTAGGATATTATTCCCTTAAAAATCTCTCTCTTCTAACAAGGTCTGGCTCCTAAGAAACCGAAGAGAACGGATGAAAAAGGGGTGACCCTCCCGTGCAGAGAGATTCGACCACACAGGATGGCTCACCAGCAGCCGTCGACCCCTCATCATGCATTGCGTGACTCAATTGTATAATAACATTATTATCAGTAATATCATGATCAATGTCATTGATATTCCCTTCATAAGCATACGAAACTAGGCAAAATGGATAACTTGCTAAACAAGATGCTACTGAGACGAAGCCATGTATGTGTAAATAGGTATATATTTTGTGGTTAAAACATTTATCGTTTACTTTTTTATATATAACTATCAACATGACACGTACCAACGTTTAGAAATCTTGGAAACCCTAGAGAAAAATCCACACCGATAGTTTCACCTCGTTATTTACGACGCAAATAGCAACCTGGTGGTTTGAAACCTGCCTTTCTGTGTGTGAATCTTTCATAGCCCCGACGTCTTTTGTTTGTTTGTATGGTGTTTTTACGTTGCATGGAACCAGTGGTTATTCAGCAATGGGACCAACGGCTTTACGTGACTTCCGAACCACGTCGAGAGTGAACTTCTATCACTCTTCAATGGAATGGCCGAGAATCGAACTCGCGACCACCGAGGTGGAACGCCAATACCATACCAACCACGCCGCTGAGGCGCCTCCGACGTCTTTTGCATTTATATATGTATTCGTTCCTTCATACTGTCGATGTGGTTTGCTTTCATGAAGTTGATGCTTCCTTTGACCATTGCGTTTGTATCTTTCCAAAGGAGTATTCAACCTCTAGCAGGAAAGCAGAATGCTACAATCCCAAGGGCTCCGACAGTGAAAGTAGCCCAACACGGAAAATTAATTAAGGATGATTTCAAGAGACATTCTATCCGTCGATTAAAATCGGAATCATGTAACTTTCCTGTTAAACCGTAAATACCCCACGAACACTTCGACTGAGCTGCTAAAACCGGGACATTCAATCTCCTTATTTAATATCTGGTGTATTAACTTACGTCGATCATCAGAAGTATAGTAGCTAACTTGAGCCATCTAGTGGGAGAGCAGTTGTTGAAAGGAGCTTGGTGATGACCGCTGGGCTAAGCTTTGAGGAAGGAACAAGAGAGTTAGTTTGCTTGAGCATCGAGGCTCAGTGCAAGGATGCTTTGGACAATGGTATGATTGTATTGAAATCTGGGTATTGCTCCTTACCACCGTGTCCATTGGATTGGCGGTTTATTTGTTTTCTTTCATGGTAAGAGAAAAAAAATGCTGTAACCTGAAGAGTAACGAAGGATGCTGGTGCTTGATTTGTTTGGAATTCAGTATACGAGTTAATTTAAGTAGCAAAGAAGAAAACGACATTGATAAACATCGTCGTTGCCACGCCACCTTAACAAACGATAACAAATCCATTAGTTAGTCAACTCAGAAAAAGATTAGCAGTGCCTCAACATAACCAACTTGGCTTTCTCTTTGTCTCGTAGCCTGAAACTGAAATATCAAATGTTTGCAAAAAAAGAAAAACAAAGTAAAGGTGTTAAATTATTTAACAGCCTTCACAAAAATAAACGATAAACGAAAAATCTAAACAGTTATTCTTTTAAGAGATAATTAATTCAAATTTAAATACAATACGACAAAAACTGACAAAAAATCTAAACAGTTATTCTTTTACGAAATAAACTGACAAAAACCCAAAACAGTTATTCTTTCACGATATAACCGATTCAAACATAAATCCAATACGACAAAAACTGACAAAAAATCAGGTAGCCGTTGTTGTGACGCGAAGCCGACGTGTTTCCAGCACGGGTTACAGCATAGGTTGTGTGTTGTTTATCAACGCTTCACCGTCCACAACGGGAATAAACATTGCCATCGCATGCCATCCCAGGAGACCTTTTTACCCTCAAGCAAAGAGAGGCCGGGATCATCTGAATGTACCCTTTCGGTCTCGGTTGATTTATGGTGATAGTGGATTGGTACATACCCACATCTATTTTAATGTACCGTTACGTGTATGTCCTCCTCCTCCTTCTTCTTCGTTTGTTTTTCATGCCTTCTTCCTCTCTGTTTTCTTATTTGTTTTGTGTCATTCTGCTTCTTATGCAGTTGCTCATCATTTCGCCTTATTTAACGATATTTTTTACGTTACTACTTGTATCTTTAGAAGTCACTAATTTATTTTCCATTCACCTACATTTTTATTTTCTTCACTATTTGCTTGTCTTCATTTTCTTCTGAATTACTTGTTGTTTTATTGATATACCAGTTGTCTTCATTCAGCTCTTATTATGAATAAGGGCTGAATAACAAACATTATTCACCACAACTTTTGCCTCTAGAGCGTATTAAAAGACACCTTTTCCATTGTTTAACCATAATTACTTCCATTTATGTTTAGTGTAAAAGTTGTACATTATCAATTTTAAATCTATAATAATGGTATACCACGAAAAGCCAATCCACAGTTCCCCCTCCCCCACAAAACAATTCAATGCATATCTTCATTTATTGGAAAAATTGAAAATAGAAAAAGTTTGATTTCCTTGTATTTCCAATGAACGTTTAAACTTTACGAAATATTTTCGTTTCTTGTCAAGTGGCTGCTCTGAATTGCATTCTGCAAAGGACAGGTAAAATCTCATTTGAAACCCCTAAGGCAAATTAGAGTTTAGAATGCAACCACCATTGGAAATGGCATTTGAACCGCAGTCACAAAGAGGTAACATAATCGTAAAATGAAATCATTCAAACAAACTTTCGTTCGTTTGTTTGTTTGTTTGTTTTGGTGTTTTAAGTTGCACGGAACCAGTGGTTATTCAGCAACGGGACCAACGGCTTTACGTGACTTCCGAACCACGTCAACAAGCTTTCGTAATCATAAAATCTCAATGTAAAATGCATTCGCTGTAAAACAATCTGATATATACAGCAGATGTCATAACATTTGTACCAAACTAAGAAGACTTGCACATAATACAGCATAAACTCCAGACTGAAAATTAGCTACGTAAAAGTGTAAAACATGAAGAAGAAAACGGCTACCAAAGAAATACAAAGTAAACGCGAGTCTCGGCAAAAGAAAAAACAATAAATAAATAAAAAAAATAATAACCGCAAATGTATAAAAGTGAAAGCGGAAGCTATGACGGGAGCTTTAGTACAACGTGGGAAGAAATAACGGGGTCAGATTCATTTTGCTTAAGTGAGCGTTCCAGTTAATGGCAGCAGTAATCAACCAGGCATGGAAACTTTACATCTCCGCTAAGGATCGAAATGACCGGCTGTCTTCGAGTGATACATTTTGGAACGAATCTGGAGAATTGTGTGTTTTGCTTTCGGTGATCTCTTACTTCTTAGCGAACTTTTCTCAAAATTTTCTTGTACCCTTTTTTAAGTGTCGTGTACATGAATTTAAGAAAAAGAAATAGTTGTTCGGTTCTATAATTTACATCTTCAGTGCTTTTTTTTTGTAAATTATATGTTATGGACAAAGTTAATCATTCTGCCCTAATTGCAGTTGGGGAATTACATACAGTACATACAACCAAATCCGAAGAACAACTAATGGGCCACAAGCAAAGAAAAATCTTTTCGCTCTACTTCAGCTAATATAGCACCAACAACTATCCTCTCTCCAATTTGCAACCGAAAAGTAAACAAAATTCCAAATGGACTTCAAAAGGAATCGCGTAAAAGCAATATCGAATGAGAAAGAGCTTCGTTTCATTCCGAGGAAATTACCTAAAATGCCTCCGCAAATTTACCGAGCTGCAGAGGGCGACGTCGACATTCCTCCCGGCTGACGAGCTAATGAGTACGTCCGGGTGATTCTCCTTCTTCTTCTTGTATTTATTTTTTTTTCTTCAAGCAGCTGATAGGAAAGATGGGTGAAAGAAGAGTGAGGTATCTGCATACAAACCTGCACAAATAATGTTAGACCAACAACCAATGAATTTTACTAAAAGCACAAGAATGCTAGGAATGGAATTCGGACAAAGAGGAATACCAAGACATGTGAGAGAAGGGCTACGAATAGCAAGAACACAAAATACAAAAGTTAAAAAGGTTTAGGAATATGAACGCAAATATCAAAATCCAAATAAAATTGTGGATTCTTCATGCGCACAGGCAAATTGCCCCCGAATTTTATGGAGAGAGGACTGACTGCTTCACTAGTGCCCTTCAAGAACAGAAAGTATGTTCGACAATATTTCAGGCGAATGGCCAAATGTCAACCATCTGCGCTGAACGGGTTGAGGACACAAATCCCCTCAAGTTTTGGCACATAATCTTCCAAGGTTTTCAGTAACGTTGGTTGAATAGTTAATCTATTTACTTTTGAAATAACAGCCCCTTCATCAATCCCAGCGAGAGTTTAGTAAATTTACATTCAGTGGTCTGCATTGAACATTTAATTTTATAACTAACTGATCAAAGGTCTCTTGAACAACAACAACAACAACAACAACAATAATAATGTAAATTCTTTTTTTACGTTATTTGGTTGTTGTTGAAGATTAAGCTGGCTTTATGCCAGCACGGCCTCTAGCTCAAGAGCATCCCGTAGAGTTATTTGGATATCCTTCTTTTCACAAACTGAGCCCGAGATCTTGCCAAAACCTGAGGATGTAAAAATTAGAGGTATTCTTGTATTATAATCTACGTTTTGAGATATATGTAAATAATGGAAGAGAAGCTGAGGTTTATACTAAGCTAGATACGAGCGATAAGTCGTCCACTAAGCCGGTGTGCCATAAAAAAGGTTATGCCCCATTCATTTTCATTTCCTCTTGTTTCTTTCAGTCTCTGGGCACTAGGACATTAGGATGACCTAATGAGAGAGAGAGAGAGAGAGAGAGAGAGAGAGAGAGAGAGAGAGAGAGAGAGAGAGAGGGTAGAAAATTAAAGCCTTAAATAGCGAATAACATAAAACCGATGGCTTATTATCTCTTCTTCCTTAGGAAGTTTGTATTCATTATTTTTTCCCACATGCAGTCTCCAATTAAGATTAATTAGTAATTAGCGGACCGTTTCCATACTATATAAGGGATAAGCACAGAGGACAAGGTTTTACACACTTTTTTAATAATGTTTTGAAAATCTTTTGCAGTTTAATCAATGTGTTACCTGTGGACTACTTTTCATAAGCTTTAATTGAAATAAAAGAGAGAACTTAATAGCTTTGATTTGAGTTGATTTAACGATAGGGATTCTTCATCATTCGAAATGAGAACGCTAACAGAATTCTGATTTAATCTTGTAGTAACCTGACCTAATAGAAACGTTGCAACCACACTTGACACAATGGGAACTTCTTATTCCATAAGACTGATGATTCACCTAGCATAAACTCCCTATATAGGTTAAAGAATAATCACGGCTTTCATTTTATCTATTTATGATTCTCAAAGGACTAATTACTCCGAATCATATGTGTCATGACAGACAATTTATATTAAGGGCTATTCTTTGTTTTGTCAGTATTATTAAGATGGCAACATTATTATAAATCTGTTAGGAATTCTGAGAGAGGATTAAAGCAAATTCTACGATGACAAAGGTATTTCCAGATAGATATGAATTCTTATTTTTAACTCTCTCTCTCTCTCACACACTATTGGTCAAACAAATAAACACATCTTAGCGATACAACTACACACACACTTGCGCGTACTTCAGTCTATGCGAAACATACATTCCTCTATTTAACCATACTTAAGACGGGCGAACACCTGTGTTGTATACCAGCCATAAATCACGAGTACCCATTAATGAAAGGAAGAGGATGAGTGTAGCAAGAGTCAATCACATGGCATCATTAGGAGAGAAACGAGGAAAACAGATTAATAAAAGTTTAGGCCAAAGGCCAAGCGTTGGGACCTATGAGGCCATTCAACGTTGAAAGGGAAATTGACAGCACAAAGTTCTGAAAAGTGAAAATGGCGGAAAACTACTATAGTAGATTCACATCAACCGTGCATTTGATGTCTAGGCCAGTCCCTTACGACGATCCTGGTTGGCTCTTCATAAGCCAATCACAGGGCTGGAAACTCTCGGTCTCTCTCAGGCGTTCAAATGGACAGGATGTATGTTCTATCTCTCCTGAAGGATACTTTTGAAAGACGTATCCCTCAAGGGAGGTGGAACATAGATCCTACCCATGTTAACTCTAGGGTTGTACTATGAAACATTCATTTCGAGAGGGTGGAGAGCATGATGGAAAGAGATTACGAATGGAGGAACAGTAAAATGAACGAAATGGGTTCCAGCTACGGGTCGAAGTAATGCCTACAGTGCACCGCGTGAGGTGCACTGACGCCACTGCCCTACCAGGGGAATAAACCGTTAAATAATGCAAAATGCAAGACAACTCATTCGCTGGAAGCAAACTTAACCCAAACTAGCATGAAATCTCGTCTCCGGACCCTCAAAATGTGGGCCCACAAAATTCGTCCAACTTGCTCTGTAGAGAGTTCGTGCCTCTGCAATGGTCAACCATTTTGGCTTCTTATGACCCTCGTCTGCGCTAGAATTGCCATCAGAATCTGATGTAGCGGTCCATTGGCCAAAGGGACCTGCACAAGTTTCGTAAAAATCCGCCATGAATTTTAATAAGTTGTCATTTTTTGCAGATAATTGTTGTTATTGTTCAATTTTATTTTGTCTACTAAACTCCTTTTGTTCCAGCCCCCTTTATTAGTTTGCTTCACAGGATTGTATCATAATAATAATAATAATAATAATAATAATAATAATAATAATAATAATAACTAATAATAATAATATTAATAATAATAATAATAATAATAATAATAATAATAAACCTCAATTACATGAACAAGTTCCATTATTTATTTAAAAATAAAAAAAAAATTTTCGAGCAGGTGTTCGCTAGTCTTTGTTTATACACTTTATAAATAATGCAATTATTAATATAATAGCGGACATTCATTATTCAACAGATTCTCAGGACGTTGTGGATTTCTTAATAATAATAATAATAATAATAATAATAATAATAATAATAATAATAATAATAATAACTGTGATTCTATTACTTGTCTAATATACTTTTCCAATTTATAGAATTTGCTGCAGTTTAATCCAACAAAAACACTATTTGATTGAGCGGTTTCTGTATACTGGCGTCACGACCCTGCTCATAAACTTGAACGAAAATAATTTCCCCTCCCTTTTCTTACTGCATCGTGGATACAGGCAACAAGGAATCGTCAAAATATAAAATAACAAGTCTGAAGTAAGAAAAAAAAAGAGAGAGAGAGAGAGAGAAATGTAAAGAGGAAATAAAATTCCTCATCATTAATTTTCACAAGTAAACGTATGTTACCAAAGAAAGTAAAAATGAACCCTTACAAAAAATGGAAAATAAATGCAAGAATCTTTGCAAGCGATCAGATTTTACGTAAAGGAAAATTATCGTGAATGTCTGAGAAAGTAACCAGAGAACATCAAAAAACGTATGAAAAAAAAAAAGAGAAAATAAACCCCACGTTATGAGCCTTTACGAGCAAGAAGAAATATCTCATTCTCCTCTTGCAGGTTAATCTTAATTTTGCGGGGAAGACAGAAATGAGAGTAATGAGACCTGATAATAACCATAAGTTGCATCACTCTTCATTTTCACTTGAACTTGAAAGTTGAGATGATGATGATAATGATGATAAGGAGAGTTTCCACATCCCTGTACAAGTCCTCTCTCTCTCTCTCTCTCTCTCTCTCTCTCTCTCTCTCTCTCTCTCTCTCTCTCGCCAGGGACTCCTTCACCTTTAATGAAGAGAACGCTGTATTTACACAAGGCGAGAGAGTGCAGACATTTTGAACGCTGACAAGAGGGAGAAAGAAATACTTCCTGTGTGTTCTGCATATTTAATAAACTGCTTCGTTTTCTGTTTTTATTGAATTGTTGAAAAAGTTTTTTTTATATGTAGAAGTTATTTGAAGTCATGTTCCACTGGCATACATTTTTAACTGTAGTACTTTTGCATGAAATGTAATGGGATATAATGGAATAAAATATAATCCTATTCGTAATTCGTTATTTATTGTTAATGGTGCCCCTCATAAAACATACTGTAATTGCATCGCTGGAAAATGAAAGACAAATAATGGCAAACAATAACGTAACGGCAAAAGAATTTAGAAAAAATCAAATCCATCAACGTGGCAAAAAGGTGGGAAGACATATGAAATTATAAGGAAAGGCGATTTAAGATTTTTCCTAATCTGACGAAATGAGGCAAATTTGAAATCCCATACGTTATTCTGAAAGCAGAACTGGATACGAACACATTAAGCTTGGCGAAACCCGAGTGTGTCAGCAACTTGGCCCGCTGGGGGGCCGGGGTGGGGGGGGGGGGGGTGGTTAAAAAAAGCATCGACTGGCATTTTGGTCCAAAACTTTTTAAATGCCTGAAAATACGTTGGTGACGGCCACTTTAAAATGGAGGTTAAGCAATAACGCTCCTCATTTTACGTCTCTCTCTCTCTCTCTCTCTCGCGGAATGGGTGTTTGTATGCGGCTCAGTAAACTACTGTGCTTAAGTATTTATGTATGCAGCTAATTGCGCAGATGCATGTGTATGCATATGTAGAACACAGACATAGGAGAGAGAAGTAAAAAGATACTAGGTTGTTACACTTATAACACTTGCCTCATTTTTGCGTTGTGATTATGCATGTGTTGGCAAAAATTAATAAAAATAATTAATTTTAATATATATATATATGATATATTATATATATATATATATATATATGGATATATACATCTCATTCGAGAATCGAACCCTTGAACCCCATCCGCCGCCCCCACCCCTCCCTCTCGTGAGACATGTGTCCTACCCTACCAACTGGACTACGGGGACCCTTTACAATATATATACATAAAATAATATATATATTATATATATATATATATATATATATATATATTATATATATATATATATATATATATATATATATATATATATATATATATATATATATATATATATATATATAATGAATATGATGTACATGCAAAAACACTAAGTGGCTTAATAATACAGGGTGTCCATAAAGTCCTACTACCATTCTGAGCAATAAATATATACTTGTAATAGTAATGGGACTTTATGGACACCCTGTACAATAAGTAAGATAGCAACGATAAACGAAAAAAATAAATTTCCAAACTGAATGATCGCCGTAAAACTGTAATGTCGTTGATCGAAAAGAACCAACGTTAACATTTTTACGAATGAGGATTAGGGAATATGCCGCTTTTCTCCCTGTCACGGCTTCAGTTTCGAACTCGCTTGTACTGACGATATTCTTTCCCTAATCTCTAATGAGGAAATCAGTCTGGCAAACCCTCCCCCACCCACTCCCGGGGCATCTGAGTCCTCGGTGGTATTGTCATCACAGATAAATTGCATTTTTGGTGATTCCTGTTGCTACTGACCCATCTACATTCTCTCTCTCGCTCTCTTTCTTCTTTCCTTTTCCGCTTTCCTTCGGCCTTGGGCTACAGAGAGGCAAGGCGTTTCCCGTTCCATCTGACTGTGCTCTAAAAAAACGTAACATATAAACCTATGCAGATATAACTAAACATTATATATATATATATTATATCATATATATAAGTATACTATTAATATATATATATATACATACTTTGTATTTTACAGTATACATATGCATCATATGTATCATTATATATATTATATATATAATATATATATTAGTATATATATATATAGAAAAAGGACCCCCATAAACAAATGCCAAAAATATCGAGAAAAAATACTATATTTCAGAGAGAGCAGTCGCCGAAATATAGTTATTTTCTCTCTATATTTTGGCGTTTTTATGGGGTCCTTTTATTAGATGGAATTCTGTTGTAACAGAACATTTTTACCAGTCATATATATATATTACATATAAGCATATATATATATATATATATATACATATATATATATATTAATTTATATATATAATATATATATATGTATATAGATATATATATATATATATATATATATATATAATATATGTATTATTCCAAAGAATTATTCCGTAACCCTCGCGCGTTTAGGTCCGGATTTTCGCATTCCAAAAATCCCCTCGTAAACTGAGGAAAGGCGAGGCTGGTTAGTTAATCAACGGTGGAACTGTTTCTGTCTGTGATGCGAGTCTTCATTAATGGGCAGAGTTAAACAACTTTCAAACAGCCTTTGGTACATGGACGGGAAACGCTGGAGTATTTAATTCAATCGAGGGCATGGTCTCGCTCACTACTACTACTACCCCGAGGGACAACAAAGTGGGTTTGGTTCTTTTATTCATGAATATCGACATTCAATCCTGATCACGTAAATCTTGGGTCAGTGTGGATACAAACGTACGTGATGCAATATTTCTATTTGTAAACTAATCCATCTCGATTAAGGGACTCTCCTATCATATATAGTTGCGTAATTCGAAGTATTTTTGATTGGACAATTATAATTTCTTTTGTGGGTCTCTTTTCTTTTAGATTTTTTATTTTCCTATACACGTTACTCTATCTTATTTCGGTATAGTTCTTATTTCACTGCTCTGTACTGTGGCGTTCAGTCAGTATTTTCCTGTGATTTTTCATGTTCCATTTTCTTCAAGGCGATCTCTCTCTCTCTCTCTCTCAACAAACGTTATCCGTGCACATTTCTTATTTTCCTGGAGATTTAACTGCCTCGTATCCGTTCTAAAACAATGCGTTAGTCTGCTTTTGTTGAGTCACTTATTTGCTTTAACTTTGATTAAGCAACGGGGTAATTCTACCTTCCTTCTAGGTTTTGGTCTTCGTTTTTATATAATTTTATTCTTGGGATTCATCTTGTTGCTACTGCTGCTGCTACTGCTACTATTGGATTTATTTACGTCAGTTTTACTGTCCAAAATTAATAAGTGTCGGTCAAAATATTCTAATGACATCTCTCTTTGTATCCGTGTTTTTCTTTGTTGATATCCTATTTATCTAACCGAAAATGCTTCATTTATACACGAACTGAATTATTTTGCCAGATTAAGAATCGTTGCTTAAAGTCAGAAAAAAAATCCAATCAATAACTGCAAAGTACTTGATAAGAGTTTTACTTACCATGACTTGATAAATTCAGTTAGTTATGCTTACGAGACTATTTTGATAAAATGCATATTAGTCAGTTTATTGGTTAACTGTATTGCAAGTTGTTAAAACAGACTAATTAATAAGAAAAAAGGATGATTGTAACTTGACGATCACTATCAATCAAGTCTTGTGCTGTAGTTATGATGACTTATAAAGAGCACAAGCAAAAAGAGCATGATTCAAGCTTATAGAAGGGATGCATGCTTACTGTGTGTGTGTGCGTGTGTGTGTGTGGAAGCATGCAAGCATGCATCGCTGCTATAACGCTTGAACCTGCTCTTTTTGCTTGCGCTCTATTTAAATCATCATAACTCCAACACAAGACTTGATTGATGGTAATCGTCAAGTTACAATCATCCATTTTTTTTTATTAATTAGTCTGTTATAACAATTTGCAATACAGTCAACAAGTACACTGACTAATTTGCCTTTTATCAGAATAGTCTCGAAAGCATAACTATATAATTGAGTTTATCAAGTCATGATAACCCTTATCAAGTATTTTGCAGTTACTTATTTGACTTTTTTCCGACTTAAGGTAACGACTCTTAATCTGGCAAAATAATTCAGTTCGTGTATAAATGAAGTATTTTCAGTACATGAATGGGATATCAACAAAGAAAAGAGGTGTCATTAAAATATTTTGACAGACTCTTACTAATTTTCGGCAGTAAAACTGACGTAAATAGATTCCAGATGTTTACTTTTCTTAGTAGTAGTAGTAGTAGTAGCAGCAGCAGCAAGATAAATGCCGAGAATAAGTTAAGTATATCTAGTTTTACCAGACCACTGAGCTGATCAACAGCTTTCCTAGGGCAGGCCCGAAGGATTAGATATTTTTAACGTGGCTAGGAATCAATTGGTTACTTAGCAACGGCACCTACAGCTTATTGTGGGATCCGAACCACATCGAGAAATTCATTTTTATCAACAGAAATAAATTCCTCTGATTTCGCGAATAAAATTATGTAAACACTAAGACCATAACGTAGAAGGGAGGTAGAATTACCCCGTTGCTTAATCAAAGTTAAAGCAAATAAGTGACTCAATAAAAGCAGACTAACGCATTGTTTTGGAATGGATACGAGGCAGTTAAATCTCCGGGAAAATAAGAGAGAGAGAGAGAGAGAGAGAATTCACCTGGACTGAGAGGATTATCTGGTCCAGTTCCGTTTTTTCCCTCGATTCCTCCCCACCTCTCCAACACCCCCCACCCCCCTCGCTGCTTCAATGAATAGAACAACAGAAGTATACAAGAACTTTTAAGCAATAAATTTCCGGGGATAGAACGCGGTTTCTTCGGTTAAGAGCTACGATCTCTACCACTACAGGCAGTACGTTTCATTTACACAAGTGAAAAAAAAACAGCCTCTAACCTACAATTAATATATTAGCCTCGTTCTTGAACGTTGCGTGGCACTCTGAATTCTTCTTCAAGCATTGCTTAATGTTCTGAATTGTTACTCAAGTCACGTTCCACGAAAGAATTATAATGAATATCTCCGCAGCATGTCATTTGCTGTCATATATATATATATATATATATATATATATATATATATATATATATATGTATATATAGTATATATATGTGTGTGTGTTGTGTGTGTGTGTGTGTGTGTGTCCTCTCTCTTTCTCATACACCAGAAAATTATGAAATACTGGATAACCTTCAATTCACTAATTTTACAACATCTTATCTTTATTCCAGATCTACGAAGACGTATTCCTCGTGATTCCGATACATGTCTCATATAATCTGCAGTCAATTATCGCCGAGTGGAGAGGAATTGATTATGATTAGAGACAAGGATAATTTTCCCTGATTAGTGAAGATATATGTATTTTTTGTGTATCCCAATAAGTTTTCTTCGATGGCTGACCTAGCTATACAAGCAGTCCTGGCCTTCCCAACAGAATTTTTTTTTTTAAATCCAGAAATCTAGTGTCCCCTAAATATTTTGCAAAATCTCTGACCACTTTAATGAGATCGTTTAAAGATTTTTTTCCCGACATGTTAAAATTTTTTGCATAATATAATCATTTTTCAGATTGTTTGTTTGTATGGTGTTTTTACGTTGCATGGAACCAGTGGTTATTCAGCAACGGGACCAACGGCTTTACGTGACTTCCGAACCACGTTGAGAGTGAACTTCTATCACCAGAAATATACATCTTTACCCCTCAGTGGAATGCCCGAGAATCGAACTCGCGGCCCCACCGAAGTTGCAGGCCAAGACCATAACCGATCACGCCACTGAGGCGCTCCAACGTGTTTATGCGTTCACTGGCAGTCGCCGATCATTGGAATGTCAGCTACAACAGTCCTTGACTGCGGATTGGTCTTGGGACCGTGGTCTCACTGTACTTGAACGTGATTGACGGGAGATTGTGTCATAAAGTGGACAGTCTTGCTTACATCGTTTGATTTCAAGATCTATATACAGAATATTTTCGTTCTTCCTCTCTTTATCTGCAGGACTTCTTCTGTCCCCTTCTTCTTCTTTTTTCTTCTACCTCCTAAATAACTAATCTTCTCATCTATTCTCTTTTTTTATGAGGTCACCTTACTTCTGCTTCATTTCTCGTTTCCTCGTATACACAAATCAAAGCCTCTCTTCTTTATTTCTCTTTTCTCATCTCCATAAACATCCTTGCCTTCTTTCTTTCCCTTTCTCTTACATTTTTTTTTTCTGTTTCTCTGCTCCTTTCTTTTCTTTCCATTATTTTTTGCTTTATTGACGTCCTCTATTTTCCTTTCTTACCATATGTTTCCTTCTTCTATCGTCTATTCAATTTTCCTATCAGCCTGGTCATCCTATCCTTCTCTTTTTCCACATTTCTCGACTTATCCCTCCTTTTCTACCGCTTTTTCTCTTTATACGTTTCTAACCTTTTCCTCTCCTCCATCGTCATATCACCTTTACCACTATCATCTTCACGGTTATTGAAATTCCCCTTCTCTCCAGTTTTCCCTTCTTTCTGTGAGATGAACGTCTTCGTCTCCCCCTTCTTCTCCATCTTCTTCATATTCTCGTTCTTCTTCCCCTTCTTCTCCTCCTTCTCCTAGAGAGGAAATTGGATCGTCATCATATAACTTTTGTGTGTGGCGTTAAAGTCGACGCTAAAGACAAGATAAATTTCATTCGCTGAGAATCAAGTTTTGCAGAATTCGCGGCAACTTTGAAAAGTCGGGGAATTTCAATTCGACGACTGAAATATATAAATAATTTTCAGAAGAAAAGTTCGAGGTAAATATTTCTCCCGGAAGAATTGCAGCGATTTTCATGAAACGCAAAGTCGAAAATGATGAGAGAAATGGAGCGGGATCATTAAAAAAAAAAAAAAAAAAAAAAAAAAAAGGGGGGGGGGGGCAATGTTAAAAGAGTCAGATACAGTGTTTCCTCAAAATACACGAGTGATTTGAAACGTGAATGTTAAAAACGAACAAAAAAGAAGGAAAAAATATGAAGGGAGTCATATTGAAGTTGAACTGCAGTGTGTGAGATATAAAATGACAGAGTAATAAAAAGCCATTCGTTGAACATTTAATCAAACGTGAAGTTAAAAATGATCAAATAGAAAACAAAAAGGATATTAAAAGACCGAAATATAAAATGAATGGGAATAAGAAAGCTGAGTGAATAAGTGGTAAAATAACCATTCCAAGAACACATACTAATTAATCAAAGTGAAGCTTAAAAATGATTCAAGAATAAGAGGACGGAAAGAATATCAAAGAACTGAAAGGGGCAAATGGTTTGAAATATGAAAGCTCAATGGGGCCCGAATTCATTTGATACAAATAAATCAGGATGAAAGTGGAGAAAAGAACTGACCAGATTATTGAAGATTTTAAGTCAAGATCAGAAATCATATAGATAATATATATATATATATATTATATATATATGTTTATATATATATATTTATATAAATTATATATTATATATATATATACCCTTTATATATATAATTATATATACTGTATATATGCATATAATATAATATATATAGA
>NC_061107.1:82019636-82026589 GCF_015104395.2 Macrobrachium nipponense | reverse complement strand
TACACACACACACACACACACACACACATATATATAGAATATATATATATATATATATATATATATATATATATAGATATAGATAGATATATATATATATATTATATATATATATATATATTAGATATATATATAATATATATATATATATATATATATATATATATATATATCTATATATATGTATATACATATATGTATATATATATTATTATATATTGCTACTTTCAAAATGCATATATCTCCTCTGTGACTGTATAAAATATTATGTAGAATTGTGCATCATTTTTTCAGATTCCTAGATAGCTTAGAGATAGGATGTTTTAAATGTGTGTTCAGATTTCGCATTACATAATATGAAAAGAATATATATATATATATAACGTAGAATGTAAAAAGAGAGAGATTTTCTTTGTCTGTTCGAAATTACGATTATTTCCCTATTATGTCAGCACTGTGAGATTAGAGGAACTGTGAGATCCGTTTGCTTTCCTAATCTGTCAACACGTTTGATAAGCGAGCTCGAATCTTCAATGTGTTTTGGGAATCTGTCATCTTGTGTGATAAATGCTTCTCCTTCGTGTCGTTCAAGACAAATACGTACATGTCTTTTTTTCAACAGACTGGTGTTGTACGCGTATGTCTTTGCCAAGTGCCACGTGCAGGTTACACATTTCGTGAGTAAAGTTGCGTAAGATTTAGAAGCTTCTGGAAGCATTATTGTCTCAAAACGTTTTGTCATCTCCCCTGTCCAGTTTCCGCAAAGGAAGAGAATTTCATTAGATCTTAGATTCTCGAGGCGTTAACATCTCCCTCTCTCTCTCTCTCTCTCTCTCTCTCTCTCTCTCCCTCGACATCCTTGAGATTATATTAACGTAACATAAATTGGTCACTCGTAACTTGAGAATTTCATATTTGATATTTCTTAGAGTTTATTTAGTGTTAAATAGTGTTTTTTTGTGGAATCTGAACAAACATTGTTGTTGTAACGGTGCCTGGTTTTCAAGTGTAAAACAAGACTGCACCAAAGAAAGAAGTTGGTATACCAAAAAGGTAAAGTGTGTTATATTTTTATTAGTTGCAACTAATATCTAATGGTTATGATGGTTTGGTACGGAACTAATAATTGATAGGAACAGTGGTTAACTAATAACTAATAACAGATGGTTACGAAGGTTTGGTAAAAACTGATGGTTACAATGTTTTGAGTGAAAAGATTTACACTTTTACACAATGCAAATTTTTGTGTTTTGTGTTTGTTTCATTTTGTGCATTTTTTCATTTTCTTATTGAAGTGTGCCTTTTTATTTTATATTTTCATTTACATTCAAAATTTAATTGACTTAATTATTTTCATTGCTTAATCATTGCACATTTAATTAAATTTAACACTTGTGAATTAATTTACATTTACTTAGAATTCTTTTCAAGTTTTATTATTGTTTAGCACTTGTGCATTAATTTCAAATTTTGAATTATTGCCTAACACTTTTGAATTTTGATTGAATTAATTTTCTTGAATTTTGTGATAAATTAATTTTTATTTAATTTTACTTAATTTAATTCAAGAATTAATTAAACTTTACTTTGTTTTCAAGTAAAAGTATTTTTATTTTTATACCAGTATATTTGCATATGATTATGATTATGTTAGGTAGAAACATAGAGTGGTGATTAATCTGCTTTCCTTCAATTTACTTGAAGTGACTTAGAACCAGGGAAGTACTAAGACTTCTGAAATCAGGGAAATACTTAGACTTTTAAAGTTGTTGATGAAGTGATGCCCTTTGATTAATTTAATTACTTACAAGATTACCTCACCCTGTTTTGATGAACTTAGTCTGATTTTCTGTTATACTGGTAAGTTGTTAAGGGATCACTGTTGCCTTTAGAGTATTCAGTCGTTTAATACCTGTAATGAGCGTTCAGGTGTCTGGCTTTTGTGAGGTAACAACTGATGAATGGTAACCAGATACTTGGCACTACGTAACAATATATATATATATATGAAAGTCTATAAGAAGTCATATGCATTTGCTATGTGAGGAACGCTAATGGCTCCAATGGATATAAATGAGAGAGAGAGAGAGAGAGAGAGAGAGAGCGAGAGAGAGAGCGAGAGAGAGTTAAAACTTATTAAACAGAAGGATTGTTTAATATTAATTACTTTTTTGTGTTAATAAAAGTGGCTGAGTGTATTAGTCTTGCCAAAAGTTGAAGTGTTAGAGCGAGTATTTTAATGCGCCGGTTATGGCAGGTCCTGAACACTGCAGCATTTGTTAGCATTAGACCTAGGTTTTGGAGGTGAGATGCTTATAGACAGTAACATCCAATAGTTCACCATGCTCTCTCTCTCTCTCTCTCTCTCTCAGCCTTAGACCAATGCATTATGATATCTCTCAACGCTCCTTGTTACTTCCCGTATGGTCACTGTCCTTGGATTTGTTTGATATTTTATTATGCACTAAGCGCTCACAAAACACTAAGCACTCACTAAATACTCACTCTACCCTAAACACTCAGTAAACATTCACTAAACACTCACTTAATCCTAAGCATACAGTAAACACTAAACACTATCTAAACCTTACTAAGTACTCACTATACACTAAACAATCACTAAATATTCACTGAGCACTCACTATACACTAAACACTCACCAAACCCTAAACATTCATTAAACACTAAATACTCACTAAACCCTAAAACTCATTAAATCCCTAAACACTCATTAAACGCTAAAGTGTCACTGAACGTTCATTAATTCACTAAACACTAACATTAAGAAACATTTGCTAAACCCTAAACACCAAACATTCACTGAATACTTCACAAACACACTAAGCATTCACTGACTACTTACATACTAAACATTCTCTAAATGCTAACGCTCACTAACCCTAAACACTCACTAAACACCAACATGCTAAACATTCACTAAACCCTAAACACTCACTGAACATTCACTGAATACCTCCACACTAAACATTCATTAAACACTAATACTCAATAAACATTCACTAAACCCTAAACACTTACACACTTAAGATTCACTGAACCCTAAACACTCACTAAACATTCACTGAATACTTACACACTAAACAGCCACTAAGCCCTAAACACTCACTAAACACATACTTGCCGAACATTCAGTATAAAATAAAGAATTCACAATCGCACTACGTCCCTGCTCAATTTGCGCAGTTGTCAGACCTTTAGATATTGCCGAGCAAGGCTTTGTAGCGCCGCCCTGGTGGAGGAACACCGAACTATGTAGTACTGGTATACAGTAGCATCTCCAGATATATACCTTGTATGCGTCTGTTTTTGGTTTCCTTGATTATACGGTGTATACAGAATTGCGCCAGTCTGGTACAGATAATCAGTCTTTACTTCCTTCCATTCCTGTCAAAGAAGAGTACTACCCGTCAGTCTATCCCGTCGGGAAATAACGAAAATAGTCTCAATCTTTCCTTCGAAGTTCGAGAGGTCGACGACCTACCGCCCTTATGCAGTCGATGCCTGCGGAAGGAAAGTCAAGTCGATAATAGGCTGGGAAAGGATGGCTGACTGACTTCAGTAGATTCAGCGTAATTTCCAGATTTCTTTTTGGAATAACACATTGGATGGCTGTCATTAAATCTGTGTTCATAAAGACATGAAATGCAGCAAGAAGAAATGGAGACAACCTACAGCTGGAGGTTTACACCTGGTGGAAATCATTGATTACTAGAAGCAGTAAAATTAAACTTACGAGGATAGTACACATAAGTAAGAATCTGAGTTAATAAGATGAAGATACATTTCCTCGTTATCCACACGCACACCTGGATGCATACAGAAGTGTCAGTTTTGAATTTTGATCTTTCCTTCTACTGGGTAGGCTTAGAATTTTCTCCTTGCTTCTGTTTTCTTTGACGTATAGAATATTTTCCTTTGGATGCACACACACACACACACACACTATATATAGATAATCTATATATATATATATATATAAGCACAAGAGTCTGCGCAAGACAAGGGTGGATTGCGCGTCATGTGTTCGATGCGCTGCTGTGGAGTTTCCTGTGTATTTGGAAAAAAGCCACCAATGCTGTGGAAGTATTCAGCGCAGAGCGTTCTTCCAACAGGCAAAAGTTAGTGACAAGGTGCAGTGTTTGGACTGTTCTGTGTGTTTTTTTCCTCTTTTTTTTACTGTGGAACATCTCTCTTAAGGGAAATAAATCGATATATATTAACATTTACCATAGTAATTATCATATTTCATTCCCTTTAATTAATATACGAAACGCGGGATGATCATGGTGGTATGAGTTTCCTTTACTGTTGAGCAAGGCGTCTGCTTGCTGTCTGTCACCTTCAGCAACGAATGCTTGCCTAAGCTTTGACTTGACTGAGAATTATCTTATCTCGTTTAAAACCGGGGTCAAACCGGCCCTTAACCGGCGCCCCCACTCTCTCTCTCTCTCTCTCTCTCTCTCTCTCTCTCTCTCTCTCCGTCCAAGACACATTGGCAACTCAAATGCGGATCCGAAAGCTTCTGTGAAATCACAGGTGTTGCATATAACTTAAACATTAATTATACGTCCAGGTCTCGGAAACATCTGGTAAGTAAAACTCTCGGGTCTTAATAAATTTCAGGTTGAGAGGGAGAGAGAGAGAGAGATGCGACTAGCATAGTTTATATTTATAATTCCTTCAGAATATCAGATCGGTTTTACAGTAACACGTTTGCTGAGTTACAAGCGATACAGCCGGATTACAGTAGATCTATTCGGGCTACAAGAGACCTGGTTGGATTATATATTATAAGAGATCCGACTCCGCTCTTCCGTCTAGCGTGGCAGTTTCCTGACTGAAATGTTTCTGGTGACGTCATGAAGCTAAGTCATCTATTCAAAGGTCTTCTCTCTCACTCACTCAAACGAAGCGCAAGCATGATTATGCTCCGGTTTCAAACTCTTGCCAAAGTTTGCCTAACGATTCCATCACTTACAGAATACTAAGATCCATTGTAAGTTTGGGCGTAGGGTAGTATTAAACGGCTTTATATCAATTACTTGAGGAAAATTCAGTCCCAACGCATTGGCCTAGGTTGTAGGCTTCACTCTAAACCGAGTTTTCGACAAACTGAAAGGACAAAGAACGCTTGAATGCCACATGATTTCTCGATCGTGACGCAGCCACTTTAGACCGACAGTAAGTCAGACTGCGTGGACAGAACTTGTCTAGGATTTTATTATGGCAGAGCAGCACAACTTTAGACAAAAAATGCAGAGTTAAATGTCAAGATTACTTTGCATTATCATGTAATGACACCGCAGCGAAAACTAGCCATGGAGTCGTCTTTTCGAGTGACCTTGTAATTAAAAAATATGATTAATGCTGTACTTTCTTGACTTGCATAAACTTGGACACTTTCCGCCTAGAAGCCTGAACCTGAAATATAGAAAATAGATTAAATTTAACTTTTTTTGTGGTATCCGAACCATTGCATGCTTGGGACTACGCTTTCTACAAGTGCATGTGTGAGAAAGTTTTCTTATCACCATGTGATCCCACATTGTATATGAAGTTACACACACACACACACACACACACGGTGGTTGCAAGTACACTGTTTTAGCATATTCATAACCGTGTATCGAGCACGAACGCAAAATGTCTGTGCTAACTTTATTCTATTTCAACTACTGAAACCAGCTCCACACATGTAAATTATGAAAATATATTGTAACATTACATCTTATTTCATATAAGGTCATTATAAAGCTTTTAGAGAGTTCGTACAACTAATATTATGACGTTAGATAAGTTTCAGTCTAGTTTTTTTCAAGTTCTTAGATCTTTTACTGACACGTTATACGTTAACCCTTTCGTGGTTAAGCGCTACCTAGTATACAGTATAACATTCTTTCCCACCCCCCCCCCACCCACATCCAATTTTCGTCGGTTAAATGGATAAGTTATATATATATATATATATATATATATATATATATATATATTATGAGTATGAATTTAGAATAATAATCGAATGAGAGAGAAGGCAAAAGAAAGAAAAAAAGGAGAGGAACGTACTAGAGAAAGCGCCCCCACCCCGCCCCCTCAAAAATCTGCCCAGACTCCCGAACAAAAAAATATAAATAAATTTTTAAGCAACCAATTAGAGCGAGGTTTCCTAATCATGTTTTTCCCGGCTTTTAGTTAGAGATTTGTGATACTGGGGCGTTTTAAACGGGATACGTACCTGGAAAATCTATTTTGATACTCCGTGTTGGTTGCGTCTGTCTGCCACCTACCCCCCACCCGACCCACCCAACACACACACAAAACACCATCCCCCCCCCACCCCTCACCAAACATCCCATGCATGTGCGGGTATTCACAAAAATAATTCGGGACCGATGCAATTGCAAGCAATAAAAATGTTTTTGATGGCTTGTCCATTGAACGGATGCATAAGTGAATGAGTGGACGATTAGCCGTGTGGCGATAAAGGGAAGATAGATGGCAAGGTGGAATGAATATATTGACAGACAGCCCAGTTCGGACAGGTTGACAAAACAAGTAAAAAAATCGACGGAGGACAGGTACACACGCAGCAGCACGGGTTTATATATATATATATATATATATACTATATATATATTATATATATATATATATATATATATATATATATATATATATATCCTCCAAAAGTTGACATTAGACTAGATACCTCCAAAATGGTGAGAACTGGAGGGCTAGCACATCCTGGTGCTACCTCGGCCTAATCTTCTCATCACTTAGAAAAAAAAAAAAAAAAAAATCGGCAGCGGAGATAAAACTGGCACCCAAACAAAGATAGAAAATGGGACGCGGTTAATTATCAAATCTGATTTAAAATGTGCTAGTTTCTGACGTGTTCTGGAACACTTACGTTACAGACAGACTGCAATGCTTAT
>NC_061107.1:82009636-82014636 GCF_015104395.2 Macrobrachium nipponense | reverse complement strand
TTCAGGAATGAGAAAACGTTATTTAAAGTGACGAAAAGTATTGCGAGTGAGACAACGCAATTATCACGAGCGTGAAACTTAGCAAAAATCCCAAGAACAGAGTATTCTATTATTACTCCGTTAAACAGAAGATGAACCCTATTCATATGGAACAAGCCCACCAAAGGGGCCAATGACTTGAAATTCAAGCTTCCAAAGAATATGGTGTTCATTTGAAAGAAGTAACAGAAGATAATAGGAAATACTGAAGAAAGAGATCAGTTATTAGAAGAGAAAAAAGAAATATTAATTAGCAAATCAATAAATTAATAAATAAAAATGTAAATAAGTAATGCATTGCATATTCGCTTGAAGACATGCTGGCGTGCTCACCTGGGATAGCATAGACCCAGTCGCCCGGCAATGCGGATGAATACATTTAAAAAACCCACGAGAGAGAGAGAGAGAGAGAGAGTAGAGTAAAGAGGAAACGAAATATGTTGGGATGGGGGGTTCTCATGTGACGTCATGATAACTGTTGACGAATTTGCTGCCTGGACAAAAGTGTGTCATTTTGTAAATTTGTGTAAACATCTTCATTTAGAATTCTTCTTTATTAATTAATATCTAACGCGTCTTCCTTATTCCGTTTTTTAATATGTTTATTAGAAGTTTTCGAGAAGCAAGGCATAAATGTTTGATAATATAAGACAAGAATGATTTTTTTTATTTGAGTGTTCAAATTATGAAAATAATTATCAGGTGACTTTCATGAATATCATTGTAACTGACATCTAAACAAAAGAAACAAAACCCACAACTCTTGACAGGGCTCCCTTGACACCAACCAATAATGATTCAAAATGCCGTTTACAATGGCATCCGAGGGAATTTTCAATGAACTTTTGCTTAAAGATGACAGCACTTAGGCCTATAAATGGTACTGACCCCCGAGAGCGAATCGTTATCATATTTATAATATGCTTGTAAGTACTGTGTACGTAACCCTGTTTACTTATTAAAAAAGAGCTCAGATCGGCCCTTGAGACGCATTATAATTCTTCTCACGTTCAGTAAAAAGTAAATAACATTAATATTTGGAGACAAGGATCCTCTGGTATACATATCTGGCAAAAACTTCACATTTCATGTGTTGATATAGACAGCTGTATGTTTGTGTTAGTAAAATGAAAACGCATCTGGGAGTGTCCATACTCCTTTTCTTGGATCGAATGAGACCAATATTAAACAATTATTGCGCGAACTTTTGCCTTCAGAGAAGGGAATTACCAGAGAAACAGAGACACTGAACTGTAAATCAAACATCGGTGATCAGCCATCCTTTTAATAATAATAATAATAATAATAATAATAATAATAATAATAATATAATAATAATAATAGTAGTAGTAGTAGTAGCAGTAGTAGCAGTAGTAATGGTAGCAGCAATAGCAGCATGAGTCTTGAAATGGAGAAACAAATCCACAGCTATGTATGGGTACAAATATGAAAATGGGAACCAATTAGATTTTCAAAAGCTCTGGTTTGATTTATTTTAAAAATATATTTGTGCCCATACATAACTGCGTATTTTTTCTCCAATAATAATAATAATAATAATAATAATAATAATAATAATATAATAATAATAATAACTGAAGTCACTACTCACTATAAGATTCAATAACAACAACATTTCCTGGGATACACACACGCACCCACTCTCTCTCTCTCTCACACACACACACACACACACATGCACACGCTCCGCGTACGCCACAGAACTAGTTCAAATGCACTAGGCCTATCTTCCCGCACAATATCCGGTGGGATAGCTCCAAGGCGGAGCACAAGCAACGGTGTTTCCCATTTAGACTCGTAAACGCTGCGGACTACAATCTCCATTTAGGTTTTCATTGCACAGGCGTTCTGTTCCTTGGAAGCCCAAGTGACCTTGGAAGGCCCTTGAATTAACCAGATCTTCAAATATATCTATATTAACTCTGTCACACGGACATATTATTAGTGACAGGTAATGCTGTTTAGGACTGAACGTCGGCTGTGTGTTAAGCTCCTTTGCTACTCTTCTAATTAGTCTAGTCGTGCGTGTTTACGCTATCTCCGTCTATGGGCTCCCTACCTCTACCTTCCCCCCTCCCACGTATAATCCCATCTTCAGAGAATAAAGCTAATTAAAAAGCGTTGGACATCTGCATAAGCCTCCCCCACCCCTCCTCTAACCTAGACTAATTTTGACTTGTTAGTTTTTTGTGATTGTGCTATATACCAGCAATACCAGACTAGACCGATCAATCTTTCGTCTCTCATTTTCCTTCTCTCTCTCTTTCTCTCTCTCTCTCTCTCTCTCTCTCTGCTACGAGAACACACTAGTCACTACTAATTTTGGCTTGTTAGTTTCTCTGTGATTGTGCTATATAAGTCCGATCAATCTTTCGTCTCTCTCTCTCTCTCTCTCTCTCTCTCTCTCTGCTACGAGAGCACACTAGTCACTCCTCTCGAGAGCTGGCCGGAGAGGTTTCCTGCACAATGGCCCGCAATCAAGACAAACCCCAGCTAAACTGGGGGAAAGCCATCTCGAAAAGTGAAATGCTGAGGATGGGTCAAAAGAATGGCAGATTTAAAAAAAAAAAAAAAAATTATTCTAAGAATGAGTAAATGGAAAACAGTAGAAATAGTACTATGTGTAATGTGTAGCCAAGTACTTTGTGTATTTATGTGTGGGCGTGTGTCACACATTTATAGAACGTAGACTCTGAGTTTAATTAACTCTCATAGTACCATATAGATGTTGATGACTCACAAAATTCCCTGATATACAGTATTATCAGCAGATTGAAATTGGAGAATTACTGGAATTTTAGTACTGCAATAGGAAATATTCCTAGAAATGGAAAAATCAATTATGTGTTGTTATATGAAAAATAAAATGTTAAAAAATAGTAAGAGGGAATGCCTAAAGTAATGAAAAAAACAAACACTTGGATTTAAGAAAAAAAATTGATTCGATGAATGACAGATTTTTTGTTTGTTTGTTTGTATGGTGTTTTTACGTTGCATGGAACCAGTGGGTTATCCAGCAACGGGACCAACAGCTTTACGTGACTTCCGAACCACGTCGAGAGTGAACTTCTATCATCAGAAATACACATCTCTAAACGGCCCCCCCTCAGTGGAATGCCCGAGAATCGAACTCGCGGCATTGAGGTGGCAAGCCAACACCATACCGATCACGCCACTGAATGCCAGATTGATCGACAAAACAGAGAAAATGAAATCTTCGTGAATATAGTGATAAATCGTAAAATTATACCTTGAGATGATAAATAGGAAAGTAGATGGCGAAAAAAGAATTATGAATTATTAAAACAGGGAGCAATAAATAATTCAGAGGACCTTGGATGAGGAAGAGGAAGCCTCATAAATAATTAAATAAATGAATATGAATGGACAAATGAATAAGTGGATAACCAGCGGATGAAATAAAAATAGCTAATGTTAATGAAAACAATGCATTTGAGGAACAGAAGGCGATGAATATTACAGATATTGCGCAGAAATTACGAATGTGAAGAATTCAAATACGAAGTGAATGATAAATTTAGTAAAATAAACGAAAAATGAAAGAGAGAAATGAAAATAGTATGGCAGACAAACACCAACATAAATGCACATTGAACGAAACATAAAGAAAGGTTAAATAATATGAGGAAAAGAAAGGAAATAGAAGAGCTCTGATAAAAGAAAAAAACAAAGCATACGCGATTATAAAATAAATTCAAATTAGAAAAGGAAAGAAAAGGAAGTGACTTCGATAATAGAAAAGGTATAATACAACATGCATAGATACAGGAATTTTATTTAGAAAAGGCACAGATGAATATAAACAAAGAATAACTGAACATAAAGCAAAATATAGAAATAAAGTGAGGAAAATATGATAACAATGATAATTAATGGTAGCCCCATGGAATATAACTAGGGTAACTTAAAGCAAATGTAAAAGGGTAAGAAAACACGAAGCACAAACAGATGAAATAAAATAAAATAAAATAAGAATGTAAAAGCTAAGACAACACAAGGCACAAACATAAAATAAAAGAAAATAAAACAAACGTAAAAGACTAAGAAAACACAAAGCACAAACAGATGCGAAAACAAACAAGCACAACAAACGAAGCACAAGAGAAGGGATGAATAAAGTAGCAGAGAAAATATAAATAGAAAAGGATAAACCCCCATCAATGAAAACGAATGTGCCCTTCTCGCATGGAAATGGGAAACTCGGTCGTATCTGACAGGTCGGAAACAGGAACAGACTTTTTCTTCTCCTTCCTCTTCTTCTTCTTCTTCTTCTATCGGCAGCTTTAATCTGGGTCTCCCAGAATTTGTTTCCTCAAAGGATTTCGTCAAAATGAGAAGGGTTTATATTCATTTTTACCCCCATCTATTTTTTTTTTTTCTTTTTACATTTATTATCCAGATACTTTTTTTTTTTTAATTTGATAAAGAGATGTCGGTGTTTGTCTTTTGTTATTTATTCTATACTTTTACTTATTTCAAAATGTAAGCCTATATCAATACACACACACATATGTACATACACACACACACACACACACACACACATATATATATATATATATATATATATATATATATATATATATATATGTGTGTGTATATATATATATATATATATATATATATATATAGAGTATATATATACATATATATGTTGTAGGCAAAAGCCACGAGGGAAAGTGAGACAGCGGAGTGGTGCTACACCTTTCGACCTACTGTCCTTTACTTAGCAAAGTAAAGGACAGAAAGTCGAAAGTCCTGGCAACACTCTGCCGTTTCACTTTCCCTAGTGGCTTTTGCCGAAATATATATATATATATATAATATAATATATATATATATATTATTCAAAATTCCACCTCGTCTCCTCCCAGAAAATACAATTACATTGAAAATTTAGGCCTTGACTAGAGGACGAG
>NC_061107.1:81994636-82004636 GCF_015104395.2 Macrobrachium nipponense | reverse complement strand
ACGTATATTATATATATATATATATATATATATATATATATATGTATGTATGTATGTATATATATAGTATATATATGAAATGGAAATAATCAAAACACAATTACGTGCGGAACAGATAGTATAGATTCCATACTCACATCGGGATCGAACCCGGGACGTTCAGTTGGTAGTGCCCTTGCCTTTCAACTGAAAGACCTGGGTTCGATCCTAGTGTGAGCCAAATTTTATATATATATATATATATATAATATGTGTGTGTGTGTATATATATATATATATATATATATATATGTGTGTGTGTGTGTGGTGTGTGTGTGTGTGTGTGTAATGTATACATAAATGTGTGTATATATATATCTGTGTCTCGGCTTTTGTAAACTGAAAATCAATTTGATTACGTTTTGATAAGCGACTAAAACGTATTTAACAGTAAGGTTCTAAATAGCATAAATATAACTAACTAACTTTTGTTGTAATCGCTTTTCATTGTTATCCCTTGACCAATGTGCCACTTACGAAGTCCCTACGGTTTCAGCGACAAAACCATTCAGACATTCAGAGGGCTGGTTTATCAGAGGGTCGTGTTCAGAGGGTTTGGACCAGAAGGGGTTTATTAATCTGACAGAACTTGGGGTGAACGTGTACTGTTCCGGTCGTGAGAATCACTCCGCTCTTAATGGCATGCACGCAAATTCCCGAGATGTACACTAGTATTGCACCAGCCTAGGTTTTTTTTTTTTTGACACGGCCCCTAGGTTAGGTTAGGTTAGTTTGGTTTAGTTCAAAATTTAACTTACGGGTGATTTGGGTGTGGGAAACATAATGAAATTATTTTTAAGAAGAGAGAGAGTAGACACGAATATGAATTCTCTATAACTCCTATTCCTTTGAGCTTCTGTTGTGCCGTTGACCTATGTAGCGATTCTGGACATGGTAGAGAGACGACTGTTGTGGGTGAGCAACCAAGGTGGAAAGTGACATGGGTCCAGCAGCCCCACCCCCCAAAGACGTACTTAAATCAAATAAGCAACGATGAAGAGAAAGTAACGAGAGAGAGAGAGAGAGAGAGAGACTTATATACACAGTTACTCCAAGCTTATTCCTTTTCGAACTTCACATAAAACTTCGCCGAGTTAGACGGAAAAAAATCCCGGAACTTCCCCATTTACGGCGATGAATAAGTTATATTTGGAGGAGTATTTTTGGAACGTTCTCTCATTCTCATGCTGTCTCACGCAAGACTTTACAAAACTTCTTATCCCCCTTTGAATTGGCTTTTTCTTTCGTCGGAATCTTCGCCCGCATTTGGGAGTCTTATTTTTGATAGAGGGGAGTTTTATTTTTAAATGTCTTTCTCTCTCTCTCTCTCTCTCTCTCTCTCTCTCTCTCTCTCACTCTCTCTCCTCTCTCTCTCTCTCCCCCCTTCACTCTATCTCTCTCTGTCTCTCTCCCTCTCTCTCTCTGGAATACCTTTTGATGGCCCGAATCCTACCAAGGTCATAACACAGATGCAAACTATATGAAAACTGAAAATGATGTAATGTTCCTGAATTATCCAAGTTGCTTCTATAAATCTCTCTCTCTCTCTCTCTCTCTCTCTCTCTCTATATATATATATATATATATATATATATATATATATATAAATTTATATATATATATATATATATATATATATATATATATATATATATATATATATATATGGGGATACGATCCACAATCCTTCTGTAGTTTAAAATATATATTTCTTGTACAGGATTAAACCTTTCGACCATCGGCTGTGGTCTTGTTCACTAAAATGTGATGTCACCTCAAGGAACTGACAAGCAGGAGCACAAACACTTGAAAAACCATAACGGTTACGTAACAAGCTAGTTTATTATTATGAATGATCAGGCGGTTGAGCCCTCGTCCTTTCCAGAATTTGTCTTGATCTTCGAGGGGGAATGTTTCTATTGTCAACTGCTTGTTCTATGCTGGTTGGGTGGTTTGTTGGAGAAATGACCTGAGTGGAGTAAACAGGAGAGGAAGCAGCTTCATCATTGGCACATATATTCCTAAAGTTTGAAATTTTCCCTTTTCTACACATCTCTTCACAAATAGCTGTATTTTCTGTAATTCCATTATTTCCTGTAAAGGTCTCGTTTAAGGAAATTAACGCCCCTTCTACTACCGTCTCAAAGTCCTGTCGTTACATGCAAAAACAACCTTTGTACCTTTAAAATTTATTGCGTGGTTTTTCTCCCATGTATGTTGCGCAATTGTACTAAATGAACTTCCCCTTCTGCAAGCAGCAACGTGTTCTTCCCTTCTCTTATCAATGGAACGTCCTCTTTCTCCCACGTAGCATTCATTGCAGTCACTGCAAGGTATTACATATACTCCTACATTCTCTCTATTAATCGGGTTATTTTTAATGAGAGATATATATTTTAAACCACAGAAGGATTTTACTTCATTGTGGATTGTATCCCCATCTACTTAGAGGTACGACATAGTACCTGGCTTCTGCATATATATATATATATATATATATATATATTATATATATATGTTGTGTGTGTCTGTATGTATATAAGAATATATATATATATATTATATATATATATATATATATTACTATATATATATATATATATACTATATATATATAGGTATATATATAAAATCAAAATTCCGGCTAAGAACCTTTAAAATTTCACTTACCTTTCCCTCTTTTAAGTTCGTAACTTTCGCTGAAACATTAAAAAAATATAAAACAAAAAAAAAAGAGCGAGAAAAAAAATGAAGACCTTCACCTATAATTAGGAAGAAGCCTTTTGCGAAGTTTGCCTCCTCCCTTCAATATTTTGCTAAATATGCCTCCTTCCTTCAAGATCAACCCGAGACAAAAACTTCGAGGAGGTGAAGTTGAAAATGTAAGAAACAAAACTTCCAGCAAAAAGAAGTTGCTGGAAGTTTTGAGGATTGAGGAAGTTTGTTTTTGCGGTGGAATGTTTTTTTTTATTTCCACCATTAATGGTGTTTTTACACAACGTAAACGTTTCCACAGGTATAAAACCTGAGTGAATTTTGTCAGAAAGCTAACTGGAAAATACTAAAGAAAACGGAAGAATGAAATAGCCATTTGGGTACTTTTAAAGCAACACAACTGCCAAACTTAATAATAAACAAAAAATTATAAAGCTCTATACGCGTCCTGGAAGCTTTCCAGAGCCTGCTTAGAGCTCCCATCACACTGGCATTTTTTTTTTTTTTTTTTTTTTTTTTTTTTTGACAAAGTGTCGAATATACATTTTTGTTGTTGTTGAGTGATCTGCATCCTCAATGGTGAGAGAGAGGCAGACTTGATATTTTCCTGAAACAAGAATTCAGTGAAAAACAAAATCACCGTTGATGCGGTTACCTCAGATAACTGAAAAAAAAGAAAAGAAAAAGTAACTAAAGAATAAAACAAAGAAACGTGTGCATGTTATTTCTCCATTATCATTATCATTTTTCATCTGGTCACAATTTTCTGTTAGCAAACAGCGTGTCAGGGAATCGTATCTTTTTCTGTGAAAGTACATGGCAGCGCTCCATAACTGCAGTAATTATTTGCACAATCCACAAGAACAGACGAGGAAGAGGTCAAGTCTAATCACTGCTTTATTTATCTGGGAGGGAACAGAGGTCATCAAAACCTCGTAGCTTATAGAGGCTGCACTTGTAAATGCAAATAATGATTTCAGCTGGGAGACGTGAAATAACCCCCTCCCCCAACTCCGGCAGGCTTAAATGAACCCTCGGAACGTAATTGGTGCATGTCCTGCCAAAAATTGTGAAGAGGAGCAGCTTCCAGAGAAAAACTGCAAAAATTTTGGACCCTGAAAATAAGTCAAGTTACAGAAAATATGGTAGGGAATAATTACCAAGCGCCAAAAATGAAATAATGACTTTAATATTGACGTGGGACATTGAAAAATGAGTGAAAATTAAAACTATTTGTGGGAAATGGTCACCATTTTCAGCGGTAGCTGCTACCAAGTTTCATATAAATAAAAAAGAAGTAAATTGTTGACCTTAACCTTAAAATAATAAATAATAATAATAATAATAATAATAATAATAATAATAATAATAATAATAATAATAATAATAATAATAATAATATCCTTGTGATATCACAAGCATCCTTTGAAGATGATAGCAGAAGCTAGTATGAGCTAAAAGCAGCAGTTTATAAGAAAAGTTTATTTATAAAACTAGACCAACTTCACCTAATGGGCACCATTCTCTTATTATTAATTGAATCGTGAATGCTCGTCGACTTTTTATCTATAATAATACTAATAATAATAATAAAATAATAATAATAATAAAATTAATTTTTAAAAATTTAATAATAATAAATAATAATAACAATAATAATAATAATAATAATAAAATACCATAAGGTCGAGTCGAATGGGGGGGGTTAATGGTAATATATATTTCTTATCTAAAAAAAAATGTCTTCTTAGACATACGTGGATTGGGCTTATAATAATAATAATAATAATAATAATAATTAATAATAATAATAATAATAATAATAATAATAATAATACTATGGGGGTACAGTCGAATAGTAATAATATTTACCTCAACCTAAAACACGTCTTGAACGAGACACACGTGGATTAGATTTTGTATCAATAATAATAATAATAATAATAATAATAATAATAATAATAATAATATAATAATAATAATAATAATAATAATACTATGGGGTACAGTCGAATAGTAATAATATTTATCTCAACTCACAACACGTCTTGAACTAGACACATGTGGAATAGACTTTGTATCAATAATAATAATAATAATAATAATAATAATAATAGTACCACAGGGTCGAGTCGAATGGTAATGATATTTAATTGAACTAAAAACACGTCTTCCTGGACACAGAGACAGGTGGATTGGTGAAGCGCTCTGAACGCCAGATGTCGACCGAAAATAAGTCACCATGTGACCTTTGCACCGGCGAGGCCGGGTTGGAAGCCAGATGCATATGACTTGATCTGGAGGGTCTAAAATCATAAAAAAAACTAGCCCCTTGGCTAACGAGAAAAGGAATCAGACAATTAAAGATCGCAATGACAATAATTCAGAACTGGTAGAGTGATAGAAGCCCACGTTGAGTCTAAAAATAATAACCAGCTGTTACGATGACGTCAATTTACACTTGCTCGTGTGACTGGCCCGCATGGACAAAACGCAGGAGCTATAAATACGTATTTACTGCTTGGCGCAGTCAGCGACAGCCAGTCGCTATGGATTTTCAATTACACAAAAACGTACGGTCACTCCTGTTTGTATGAAGGGAAGCAGAAGTCTACAAGTCTCAAAAGGGGAATATCATTATGGAATACCGGTCACTCCTGTTTGTACGAAGGGAAGTGGTAAGTCTCAAAGAATAGTCGTTATGTAGATATTTCATTCAGCAATAATTCATTTATATTTTGCATGCTTATCAGGCCGGCCCAGACTTACTCTATTCTAGTATTGTGTGCTTTTATTACAAAGGATTTGCTTAACACATCTGTCTTAATTTTTAGCCCTAGGCCTATCTCAGTCCAAGCGAGACAGTTCAGCTGTTAATATTCTAGGGAAGTCCTCTGGTTCAAGTGAAATAGTATAGACTATTTCGTATCAACACTGTCCGCGTACCGGGAACTAAACACGTTTTTCAGGATGTATCCACAATAAACAGCTTGTTTATGGTGATAAAACTTTAGAAATATAAAAGCAATTTTCAAACAGACGTTTGACACCAAAGAATAGGCCAAAAAGGAAAATAATCACTAATTCACAAGGTAGTTATCTACCAAGAGTCCTCAAAATCAGAAAAAGTCGAACGTTGAGGAATAAAGCCCACCGTTACTTATCGTTTCATCAAAATCAAAGGATTATTACAGACGACGTTTAAAAACAGAGCCAGTTTGTAGCTCTATAAAAAAAAATCTGGGCAAAAAACAATAGCTGAAAATGAGAATTACAAAGTGTTGACCCACCAGCTGAAATATGACCCGAGAAAATAGGCCAAGGTTAGAAATGCATGAACATATAACAATAGATTTGGTTACATACTGTAGGATTCTTGAGGCCTAGGACCTCTAATAATCATAGCTTTTAAATCCATGGTAAAATTTCCGCGTATATATTGATTTGAGTTCTTGAAGAATACGTAAAGGTAAAAAAAAAGCTAGGTAAATAATAATAAATTTTCAAGGCACATAACCACCACATAGTTTAATGATAATAATAATAATAATACCTTAGGGACATAGTCGAATGATAAATGCAAATGAGCACGGGACCGTAATTACCCTTGGCTGCGTAGTAAACAAAGTCATACGTTCAACAGATATGCGAACAAATAAAACGTTATACGCTAGCTCTTTGATAATTCAGCTGGAATGAAATGAAACTGCTTTTACGCGCCAAATGGGTATCACAGCACAGTCCCCCCCACCCCTGAAAAAAAGTATTTAGCATCTTTACTTGCTTCCCCATAACCGCAATTTTAGGGATGAAATATTCCTCCCCACCTCAAGGAAATATAGTTTGAAAACGAACTGCTATGGACAACAACCTCACGTACAACGTTTATAGAGCTAATGTTTACGATCTCTGGGGTCAAGGAAACGTTTCAGAGATAGGCTGTGTCAGGATCTAGAGTCTAGAGTCTAGAGTCTAGACCGTCTGCTGTTTACCGTCTCCGAGTGATGGAACATTTATAGCAAGGTCTTCGGTTTACGGAATGGGGGTGGACTTTTATAATGCTGTCCTATTCGGTGTCCTAGATCTTGTGCTTCATCAATAAAGAGTTTGGTTCTCTCTTTTTATGAAGTCTAGTATTGTATTATTCAGATAATATAAACAGAAACATGTGGTCTATGCAATAACTGCAACCTCTCTCCTCTCTGTCTTTTTATGTTTGTATTTTCCTACGTTTCGCATAAAAATGTACAAAATTGTTGTATGTTTATTTTACGCTTATTCCTCATTTTTAGGAAAATTTTATAGAACTTATTTGTTAATTTTTGTCTTTTCCTTAGATTTTCTTCGTTAATTTTCGGGCACATGGATGGTCGTTTATGCCAAAGTTTGGGAAGGAATCAGCCACAAAGGCACGTTATCTCCATTCCTTTGCAAAAACGTTTTGTTCACTAGGTTTTCTTGTTATATATATATATATATATATATATATATATATATCTAATTTGACATTGATTATTGTATCATAAATATTCCTCGTCTATCTTTTACCAGTAAATGTTTTGTTTTGTTTTCATTAATTCGCAAACTTTTTAATTTTTTTTTTTTTATACAAAAATGGTATCCATTCGTTTTTCCCTTTCACATACTGGTCTTCGATGTTCGTTTTCTTCTTATTCTTTGAAGTTTATCCCAATTTTAGTTTGTCTGAGATATTTCGGTATAGTCAACAATGTTTCATTTCAACCTTTCTTCAATTCATAAAATTCCCTTCCTGTACCTTACGTCAAGTCATGTTTGTCAGTACTGAATATGTCAGCTTAAGGGCACTACATGATATAAAGCTCGTATAAGCTTCTGTAAGCTTGCCTAAGCCTCTCTAAGCTTGTCTAAGCTTCCCGTCTTTGCAGACGCGAGCCACGTATACCTTAAAATAGTAGTTTTCGTAAAGTTTTGAGTGACACTAAAAATATTTTGAACGAGGACAAAGAGTAGATTACTGCCATTCTACCTCTAAAGATCGCTGCATAATTATAGTTAAATTAAAAATTTTAGAATCTTGTGATCAAAGTATGTGGACACTATTCATTCAGGTGATAGTCGACGTAACGTGATCATCTTCATGTATTTTTCATCACAAAATGATTAGTGAAGAATGTCATGGTGTCCGAACTGTAGTGGTAACACTGGGACAATCACAGACCCCCCAGTCCCCACCCACCAGTGAGAGGGGTAGGACGTCTTGTTAGGGTTCTCCCTGGACAGCTATTTATAGTGCTGATTTTACGTGTCTATGTGTGTCATTGCAGAAACTGCAAAACGGAAAATAAGTGAAGTGCGAAAATAAGGAGCTGTAGTGGAAAATGAAGTGCAAGATGAAGCAGCTTTCAGAAGTACAAAAGGGACCCGGCTCAGCTGGTGCATTCGTCGAATCACTTCAGTGGTCCTCTTCTGTAGCCAGTTTAACCCTTCAGATTTTAGTGATTAGATGGTCCTTACAATCCCCTTCAATACAGTACTACTTTATCTAGACGAGTCTGCTGTACCTCCTTCCAGAGACGGATTTTGCCACCTACAGAGCAAGGTCCGAGGAAGTGAAGGACGATGGTTTGAAGGTAAAAAAAGCACATTGGAGCTTGGGCAGTTCACTGTCATTTGAGTAGGCTAGATAGGCCTTCCGCAGCTGGGAAATGGAAGGCTCAGTGTATAGACTTAATGATTGCTAATTACTGGTCTATTTGTTTGTTATGTTAATGATTACGGTCGACTGTCGATAACTCAATTGTACGGTTTGAGATGTGCTGAAGTTGAGGGCCGAGTGTGTCCATTGTTACCATAGCCTAAATGCTCTACAGCTCAGTTGTGTGTGTGTTTTTTATTTTTTTGCTTAGAGCTTTTTTTTTTAATGATCTATATATTCCTAATCTGAATCATAGCCTCTCCAACATTTCATGTGTGTACAAGTATGTAAAAATTATCACGTGTAAGAAGACATGTTAGGCCTATGTTTTCTGGGCGGGAAATCATAACCGTCTTTTCCAAAGCTCTGTAAACTTTTGGTGGGGGAATTTGCGAATTTTCGTTATTTTGAAAATCAGGACTTTATACGCCAAGAAATATAGGTCTATAAATGATACAAAGGTTGATAGTTTAATCGATTTATTTAGAAAATACATTGCAAAACTGCGTTGCTTTTGCAGCTATCCTGGGCTAACCAACCAACGGATTTTCTATAAACCAAGAAATATGTCTGTGTAAATTGGAAGAAAAGTTTATAGTTTAATCGACTTATTTAGGAATTACATTACAAAATTGCGTTGTCCACGCAGTTTTCCTAGGTTGACCAACAACGTATTCATATAAAGCAATCTTTGTATGAACTGAAACAATAGTTTACCGTTTAATCGATTTATTTAGGAAAGACGTTACAAAATTGCACTGCCTATATGCAGTAAACCTAGGCCTCGGGTAACCAACCAGCAACGGTTGGTTATCCTGATCGCTGATTTCAGTTTCTCCAGTGATTCGTACTTTGCAATTCATCCTCAATAAGAACCTCATCGGTTTCCAACGTCAATTTTTTTTTCTTCAAGTTTTAGGGCGCTGCTTGACCTCCTAAGTGAGGTCTTGTAGTATGACTCGCCATTTCTCTTCATGCACCTTTCCCACGAGGGCATGACTGGAGAAAACCTGCCGGGGAGTTTGTTGTCAGTGAGGCGGGTGTTACGGGGCTAATGCATATGTAAAATAGGTAGACAATCTTGAATGTGGTGAACTGATACTCAGTTATGATTTGTAGTTTTTTATCAATTCGTGTAACATGTGGATTATTCCAGAGAAATTATGTATAATTTTTGTAAGGCTTATAATTTGTAGTTACAAACATGTGAAAAGGACTAGGGGCTTTTTGTAGAAGGTAGATGAAAGAAAAGTGTATTGTGAATAGTGAACTAAATCGTCTGACCATTACTCCGTTATTGTGACACGAAGGAAGATTATGAGTATGTTTTTACTTCATTTCAGTGTTCAGTAGTAATACACATGCTTTGTTGATTCTAGGAATTTTAGAACTCCGCAATTCACTATCCAATCTGAAAGCCGGGAACTGAAAGATTTTATAACAGCGAAAAACTTGTTTTCATCTCGTCATGGTGGGGACAGATTAATTCCAATCCGAGCACAGTTCTCAAACTCGGGAGGTAGTTTCGCATAAGTTCGGGAAACAATTCTTGTTTCACTGCATTGCATA
>NC_061107.1:81987136-81989636 GCF_015104395.2 Macrobrachium nipponense | reverse complement strand
TCGCGTGCGTTTAAAGATAGTGAAGATGAAAGCTAACTGTTTGTTGAAATGCGCAGACAGAAGCGTATATAACTGGTTTGGTGAGCATTGGAGACAAAGATGCGTTACGCATCTATGGATGTCGTGATTAGCATTCGTATAAATGACAGGAGTCGTCAGTGAGATGTTAATGGGTGAAATTTATAGATGAGGCTTAGTTGGCGCTTTTGAAAAGGTATATCATAGGAGGGTGAATTGAAAAGGTATATATATCATAGAAGGGTGAATTAAAAAGACAGATCATAGACGGGTGAAAAGAAAAGGTGTATCATAGAAGGGCGTATTGAAAAGGTATATCATAAAAGGGTGAATTGAAAAGGTTATATCATAGAAGGGTGAATTGAAAAGGTGTATCATGGAAGGGTGAATTGAAAAGGTTTAACATAGAAGGATGAATGGTAAAGGTATAACATAGAAGGGTGAATTGAAAAGGTGTAGCATATAAGTGCGAAGAGTTTGCAAGCATGCATGTGCAATGGGAGAAAGCTGAAACTTGAAGGTCAGCAAGGCTTACGGAGGCTAAGTAGAAACAAGGAAAATGGAGCCATGAATGTTAATAGTGGTGCTTGGAGAATGAGAACAGTTGATTAACGCACGTATCTGGGAGTAAGAGGAGACGAGAGGCGAATGGTGGATCACGTGAAACGGAGGAAGCAGAAGGATCTCTGCAATAGAAATGATCGAGATGAGGGGTGTTAATGAACTCAAAGTTTGAATTGAGTTGACACTGAACGTGTAAACCGGAAGATATGAGATGAATGATCGGTTGAGTAGTCCGTGTGGGGTGACGAGGTGTGAATGATAAAATGGCTAGTGGAAGGAGCAGTGTGTTTTGTTGTGGTTTGGTCGTGGGGAGAGAATATATTTCGGTAGTTTGGCGAGCAGTGTGTATAGTCTGGAAGTATAGGGATTAGATTTCAGCGCCTCAGTGGTGTGATCGGTATGGTATTAGCCTGCCACCTGGGTGCCCGCGAGTTCGATTCTCGGCCATTCCATTGAGGGGGCGAGAGATGTGTATTTCTGGTGATAGAAGTTCACTCTCGACGTGGTTCGGAAGTCACGTAAAGCCGTTGGTCCCGTCACTGAATAATTACTGGTTCCAAGCAACGTAAAAACGCAATATAAACAAACAATATAGGGATTAGACAGGAAAAGATCGAGAAAGCGTTGGATAGACAATGCGGAATAGGTGTGGAAGAGACTTCTATGTAGGTATATAATATCTTATCAACATTTCCCGTTAAGATATAGATAGCGTTTTCTCAGAAGCTAGGAATATGAAGTCCTGGCTCAAGTAAAAAAAATTAATGGAGAATAGAACAGAGACTGGGGTCTAATCACAGCATCTTAGAACAGAAATGGAAAAGGAATTAGAGAAAACGAAAGTAGTAGGAGAATTCAGGCGCTCAGGAAGAAGAGAAAGTTATCCTCATAGAGTAGAAGTGAGAAATTGCAGCTTGACAGGTGTAATGTGTTTCACTGAGAGGAAAATTGCACACTCACACATCCGTCTGTCTATCTCTCTTTCAGTAAACGCAAGCATGTGTAGATATATGTATATATTTATATTATATATATACATATAAATGTATATTACATAATATATATGTATGTTAAATATATATATATTATATATATATATATATATATATATAAATCATTCAAGCTACAAATGTCCTTTAATATCTAAATTCACTCTACCTCCCAAATGATATATTTCATATATGTACCGAAGGGGAATTTTTTAGTTGATAATAATTTCGTCCCCCATGGGATCGAACCACCGTCCAAGTGGACGGGGACGAAATCAGGACAGTCAGTGACGCTATCCAATCAGCCAACAGAGACGCTATAAGTTCATATCGATTCTGACCTTACAAATCACCCTCGAACTCGGTGCTTTCGTAATTAGAATCGATATGAAACCCCGTCTACCATGTTAGCCAATTCGAGCGTTTGACAGCACGTAGCTTTATAATTATTCATAACAAAAGACTACGTGCTGTCAAACGCTCGAATTGGCTAACATGGTAGACGGGGTTTCATATCGATTCTAATTACGAAAGCACCGAGTTCGAGGGTGATTTGTAAGGTCAGAATCGATATGAACTTATAGCGTCTCTGTTGGCTGATTGGGATAGCGTCACTGACTGTCCTGATTTCGTCCCCGTCCACTTGGACAGTGGTTCGATCCCATGGGGGGACGAACAAATTATTATCAACTAAAAAATTCCCCTTCGGTACATATATGAAAATATATCATTTGGGAGGTAGATTGAATTTAGATATTAAAGGACATTTGTAGCTTGAATGATATATAAATGAATCACGGTTCGATGTGATAATTATTCATATATATTATTATATATAATATAATATATATATATATATATATATATATATATATATATATATACAATATATATAATTATATATCATGACTTAAAATTCTCTATATATA
>NC_061107.1:81930226-81986636 GCF_015104395.2 Macrobrachium nipponense | reverse complement strand
TATATATAGATATATATATATATTCTATATATATATATATAATATATATAATACATATATTATAATAATATACACATTTATATATATAATTTATATACTGTATATATGCATATATACTATATATATATATATATATATATATATATATATATATATGTATGTATGTATGTATGTATATACATTTATATATATAATATATATATATAATAAAATATATATATATATCTACACATGATTGCGTTTACTGAAAGAGAGATAGACAGACGGATGTATGTGTGAGTGTGCAATTTTCCTCTCTGTGAAACACATTACACCCGTCAAGCTGCAATTTCTCACTTCTACTCTATGAGGATAACTTTCTCTTCTTCCTGAGCGCCTGAATTCTCCTACTATTTTCGTTTTCTCTAATTCCTTAACCATTTCTGTTCTAAGATGCTGTGATTAGACCCCAGTCTCTGTTCTATTCTCCATTCATTTTTTTTTACTTGAGTCAGGACTTCATATTCCTAGCTTCTGAGAAAACGCTATCTATATTTTAACGGGAAATGTTGATAAGATACTATATACCTACATAGAAGTCTCTTCCACACCTATTCCGCATTGACTATCCAACGCTTTCTCGATCTTTTCCTGTCTATATTGTTTGTTTATATTGCGTTTTTACGTTGCATGGAACCAGTAGTTATTCAGTGACGGGACCAATGGCTTTACGTGACTTCCGAACCACGTCGAGAGTGAACTTCTATCACCAGAAATACACATCTCTCACCCCCCTCAATGGAATGGCCGAGGTATGGTATTACCCTGCCACCCAGGTGGCAGGGTAATACCATACCGATCACGCCACCATGCGCTGAAATCTAATCCCTATACTTCCAGATTATACACACTGCTCGCCAAACTACCGAAATATATTATCTCCCCACGACCAAACCACAACAAAACACACTGCTCCTTCCACTAGCCATTTTATCATTCACACCTCGTCACCCCACACGGACTTCTCAACCGATCATTCATCTCATATCTTCCGGTTTACACGTTCAGTGTCAACTCAATTCAAACTTTGAGTTCCATTAACAACCCTCATCTGGATCGTATCTATTGCAGAGATCCTTCTGCCTCCTCCGTTTCACGTGATCCACCATTCGCCTCTCCTCTCCTCTTACTCCCAGATACGTGCGTTAATCAACTGTTCTCATTCTCCAAGCACCACTATTAACATTCATGGCTCCATTTTCCTTGTTTCTACTTAGCCGCCGTAAGCCTTGCTGACCTTCAAGTTTCAGCTTTCTCCCATTGCACATGCTTGCAAACTCTTCGCCCTTATATGCTACACCTTTTCAATTCACCCTTCTATGTTATACCTTTACCATTCATTCTTCTATGTTATACCTTTTCAATTCACCCTTCTATGATACACCTTTTCAATTCACCCTTCTATGATATAACCTTTTCAATTCACCCTTCTATGATATATCTTTTCAATTCACCCTTCTATGATATACCTTTTCATTTCACCCTTCTATGCTCTGTCTTTTTAATTCACCCTTCTATGATATATAAACCTTTTTCAGTTCACCCTCCTATGATATACCTTTTCAAAAGCGCCAACTAAGCCTCATCTATAAATTTCATCCATTAACATCTCACTGACGACTCCTGTCATTTATACGAATGCTAATCACATCCATAGATGCGTAACGCATCTTTGTCTCCAATGCTCACCAAACCAGTTTATATACGCTTCTGTCTGCGCATTTCAACGAACAGTTTGCTTTCATCTTCACTTATCTTTAAACGCACCGCGACAGGCATTCTTCTCTGGTACACATCTTCAACCCTCTGCCCGACATTATATTATCAGTTTTTGTTCTAATTTTCTATTTTTTTTCCATCATTATATGTATTACATTACATATACATATAAACATATATATATTTTATATTATATTATATATATATAATATATATATATATATATATAATTATATATATATATATATATATATATATATATATGTCTCTGGGTGGGTGGGTGGGTGTGTGTGTATGTATATGTATAGGCCTATATGTGTATGTACACAAGGATATATATAAATACACACACACACACACACACACACACACATATATATATATATATATATATATATATATATATAATATATATATAAAACCCGACACAGGATCAATTACAGCACCCGTTGAGCTAGAGCAGCTAAAAATATATAGAATGCTCTGTGAATTTAATTCGAACTTTTTAATCCGCTAATAATTTGCAAGTGGAGAGAATACTCCGCTTGATTCATATTAAAGCAAATATTCCGTTCCAGTGGAATGAAAACCTTCCATTCATAATCAGAAGCCATTCATTGCCTTACATGAATATATACGCACCTGTTCGCAATAATAGTACAGATTGATTTTATTCTGGATTTTTTTATAAACTGCAGTCATAGGTCATACATTTCACTCAGAAAATTGTATGGACGCACAGATACATCTCATTAGGGTTGATGTTAAGATCAATGTTTTGCGCATTTAATGCAGTTATTCGCTTCACTTAGAACGATACTTTCAATCTCTTACGTACACAAAATCATATGCCTGTTCATTTATCACTTCAGTCATTCCATCTGAATAACAAGCGAAGAATATACCATTTTGAATACCTACTACATAAAATTTCTACATTTACTTACACCTATACTGAACTTTTCTTCGCACAGAGGTGTATATTAATTTGTGCTTTAGATTATAAAGAAGTGAAGATCATTATCTTAAGTTTTATGAAGCCCCTGAAGACATCTTAGGCTATAGTAGATTCACATCAACCGTGCATCTGATGTTTAGGCCAGTCCCTTACGACGCTCCCGATTGGCTGTTGATAAAGCCAATCACAGGGCTGGAAGCTCTCAGTCATTCGAGAGAGTTCACATAGGGCAGGATGTATGTTCCATATCTCCTAGGGGATGCGTCTTTCAAAAGTATCCCTCAGGAGAGGCGAAACATACATCCTGCCTATGTGAACTCTCTCGAATGACTGAGAGCTTCCAGCCCTGTGATTGGCTTATCAACAGCCAATCAGGAGCGTCGTAAGGGACTGGCCTAGCCATCAGATGCACGGTTGATGTGAATCTACTATAGTGTTCATTCCTCAGTGTGCATGTCCGCATTTGGAGAAAATTCAAGGAAAGAAGGAATTCAGTAAACAAACCCGTCACCCGAGAAAGGGCCCGGGTTCGATCACAAGGAGGGCCTGAGTGTTTAATGAGTATGCTGCTTAATTCAATTAAGGCCCTGTTTGACCTACGCTGAGAAAGAATGGGGCTAACAAACTCCATCCCAAACGATTTTCAGAAAATTGAAAGGTTAACCTCTTGGGGTTACCAATCCAGAGGAGAAAAGACTTGTGGTAGGTAATATATATATATATGTATGTATGTATATATATATATATTATATATATATATATATATATATATATATATATATGCTATAGTATATACGTACATGCATATATTGATCAATGTATAAAATCATATATATATATATATATATATATATATATATATATATATATATATATATATATATAATATATATAATATACACATACATTTAGCATATATAGATGTCTGTGTGCGCGCGCCCCACCGCGCGAAGAGTCCAATACACTTTTGCGTCTTTGATTGATTCGTATATGGCGTTATTGTTTTTTGCCGAGTTAGTATATAATCAATATAGCACATATATTGACAGCGCCATGCTCAGCCGGCCCAAGGGAAGGCCGCGACGGGAACTCTGGCTGAATGTTTAAAAACTTTGCTCTTACTTTGTATGCCAGAGTACTGTGATGTACATTGGGGCGGTCCAACTTGGCATCGCCTTAAAGGAGAAGTCAATTAAGAAAGTCTCTTCTTGCACAGTCAGGCATGAGGTCTACCCCTCGAGCTTCAAGTCAGCTGATATTATAACTTATATTGAATCGACATCGATGTATGTTTAAGTAAGTTAATATGTTTAACAGGTATGTATGTAATAATGCGTATATATATATATATATATATAGTATATATATATATATATATATATATATATGCCTTAAGCTACAAATGTCCTTTAATATCCAATATATATTATATATATATATATGCCTTAAGCTACAAATGTCCTTTAATATCCAATATTTTCATATAGAATACGGCAACCGAAGGGGAATTTTTTTGTTGATAATAATTTCATCTCTGATGGGTTCGAACCAGCGCACAGAGGAGAAATCACGACTTCATGACCTCTTTAATGACTCGGCCAGAAAAGTGGTGTGTTGTAGCTTTATCCATGTATATTGCATTACGGTGATGTGATAAAATAAAAATTCATGTATATGATTCCGTCTTATTGAAGTTTAATACGAGTAATATGAATATTTAGTCATAGTGAAACTGTGTGGCTTATGTATGATTATATTTTGGCTTCGAAATGGAATTAGTTTACAAGATCAATCGTGTATATATTATATATATATATATATATATATATATATATATATATATATATATATTATATATAGGTATTAAATTAACGTAGTTTTTGTTTTATTTAATCAAGTTTTAAATCCAGCCTTGTTTACTTTTAAGTTTCTTTTGCTTAAGCAGCCAAATGCTTGTTAGTTAATGTAAGAGTTTTGTGTTATTGAGCGCCTCCTCCTCCCTTGTTTGTTTCTGTGAACTATCGTTCTAAACGATTGTTTTGTGATTTGTTTTGAGCTACGGTGGATGGTTCGTAGCCTGTACTGTGAACATTGATGGTCTGCCCGCGGAAGTTCGGGCTTTGGAACGCTCCTTGTCATACCATCCCCTTGAGCAGCTTTTGTGGATTATTTTGGAGGACGACCTTTTGGCAGTTTATTTTGGAAACGGCGCTGTTGGAATCTTTCCTCACGACCGTTCGTAGGTGCCTTAGTCACCTGCGACTCTGGTGCTGTAGATCACGGCTCTTCGTTCACTTGCGACCATAGTGTCCACTTACGGGGTTCCGCAGAAGCGTAAGCTATTTGCGACTTCTCGTATTACCCCTTTATTCCCGTCGGAGCCCACGGGAAATGGTACCGTCGCTGGATCCCGGTACTGATACGGATTCACTGCCAATTCTGCCTTCGTCCTTCTGCATTTCTTCGGGGATGTGTGTGAGCGCTAGCTCGTGAGGAGGAAACGTAGGGAGGCAATCGCCAGTAAGACAGTATAGCTGTTGTTTCCTTCGAGGAGCCTTATACCCCTGTTGTCCTGGCGATCGTGTTCATCCCTTTGGTAGCAGGTTTTGTGCTCGCTATGGACTCCTAGTTCGGCCAAAGACATCCCTGACGTAAGGATTATTTAGGAACTGTCAGTGTACGTGCAGCTATCATATATTATATATCGTATACATTGTCATAGTTTTTACTTGTGTATAAGTTTATTGTTGCCCTTATTGATTATTGGTAGATAATATTCTATATCTTTAGTTGTATGGCTAGGTAGGTAAATTTAAGGTTTTCCTTGTTTTGATATCTTCCACTTCCTTCAGCCTTTGTTATTTAGGATAGTTTTGGCCGGCATATATTTGGATCCTCACAGATTTATGAAATATTTATTCTCCTCTGAATTTTGGTTAGGGTTTAGATGTTTAGCTGTAGGGTGCCTTGTGGCTCGTTGAGGACCTGGTATTTAGTCCTCTTGCTTTAAGCTGTATCGTTGTGTGTATTTTACTTGAACCCGCAAGGCTGATTTAAATTATTTCTGTTTTGTAATAAATACTGTTAAGTTTTTCTGGAGTGTTTTTGTGCCTGCTTTCCTTGAACATGGGTTGCATATACTGTCTACGATCCTAGCAAAATAAAGTACCTAAGAACCTGTACTAGAACCTCAGAGGTTTGTAACAATTTGGCGACCGTGACAGGATCGTACACAGGTGTACTCTGTGTTTTTGGTTTGCGGCACAGCACTTTGGGGGATTTGGCAGTATTTGTTTTGAGTAGGTGGTTACCTTCCCCCCTCTTTGTTTTGGTTGATTATCATGGAGGAGTTTATTTTTGACCCCGCTGAATTTTTAGGGTCAGCAGATTGCTTAAAACACTTATCCATCTGAACAAAGAATATCTGGTAAGTTGTGCTCGTTGGCTGGGAATACCATTTAAGGCAGCTGAGACAAAAGCGTGTTTGTTAGAGGCCGTAAAAAACAGGGTTAGCTCAGGGGCCTAGCTGAGGGTGAGCATTTAGTTGAGGAATTTGATAGTGTTGCTAGTAGTGATGAAGAGCAAGAAGGTAGTGTGAGTGTAAATCCTGGTTTTTCATTATTTGAGGATCCCCCTAGGACTGGTACCCTTTTTGAAGGACACGCTAATTTTCCTTCAAAACCTGAAGTATCATTGAACCCATTTTTGCCAGAGAATTCTGTCCATGTTTTGAGGTAGCTCCGTACAGCCTGTAAAGTCCAGGAGAACAGTGAATATGATGTTTATAGTAAAAAGAATAGAGTTGATGAAACTAGAGTTTGAGGAGAAAGAGAGGGCGAGGAAGCATGAGTTGGCTATGGCTAAAATCAACTTGGAAATGGCTAGGTTAAGAGGTTCCCCAAATCACTTTAGTACTCCCACTGGGTCCTCTCAGGATAAATTTAACATAGGGGCAGCGTTGAAATTGGTCCCTGTATTTGATGAGGGAAACGTCCAGAACTTTTTTTTTTTTTTAAGGCGTTGAGCGTGTGGCTACCCGGTTGTCTTGGCCCCAGAGATGTGGACAGTCTTGATTCAATGCAGGCTAGTGGGCAAGGCAATTCGGGTATACAATGCTTTAGATGAAGTGTAGCTAGGGACTATAATAAGGTTAAGGCAATAGTTCTTAAGCTTACGACTTGGTGCCTGAGCCTATCGCCTTAAGTTTCGTATTTTACTAAACCTGTCTCTCTCTCATTTGTGGAATTTGCTCGTCTCAAGGAGGAGCAGTTTGACGACTGGCTTAAGAGTCGTCAAGTGGTCTCCTTCTCCTCCTTGAGAGAGCTTATGTTGCTAGAAGAGTTTAAAAAGGCTTGTAGCAAGGAATTAAGAATTTATCTTGAAGAGGTTAAAGCAGTCAGTTTGGGTAAGGCTGCCCAGATAGCGGATGAATTTGTATTGACTCATCGGGCCGGGCCTTAGGTATCTTGGATCTGTAGTTAATTTTCAGCCTGGTAAGTCAAATAATTTTCAAAAGAAATTAGGTGGTCCGGGAAATAATCATGTCCAGGGGAATCTGCACAAGAATAGGACTGGAGATGCTCAGGGAGAGGGCTCAAGTGGATCTTACACTAGAGTCTTCTCCAAAAGTAATAAGTTAACTTCTGGTAATGGTAATAGAGTAAGAAGGACCTGCTTCTGGTGCAATGAACCAGGACATTTTCAAGCACAGTGTAACGCCAGAAGGAAGTACCTCCAAAGAAACAATAATAATCCGGTAGCTCTAATATCAAATAACCCTATGTCTAATAAGTCTCAGGTGAGAATCCACCAGTGTTGATAGGCTAATGATGGTTGTAGCAAGGGGGAAAAATGTTGGTTCTTTATCTAGTAGGGATTTATGACTTTATGATAAATATATTTGGCTTGGCAAATTGATTACCGAATCGAAAACCCTAAAGGTGAAGTTTTTGGCGGGATACTGGGGCTGCTCGGTCTCTGGTATTGAAGGAATCTTTGAAGGGCCTAGTTAATAATTCAGGTGATTTGTGGTTTTGGGAGGTTTCCCGAACACGATGGTATCGGCACCTTTAGTTGAGGTGGAATTGGCCTTCCCTGGTTATAATAGGAAGACAGAATTAGCTGTTGTAGAAAGCCTACCAATCCCAGGCATAGATGGTATACTGGGTAATGACATGTTGGATGACAAGGGACGTGAATTGTTTCCAATTTTGTCTTTGAATGCTTGTCCCAGTGGCTGTAACGACACGAGCTGCTGCAAAGGCAGTAGATTTGGTTAAATGATTGATGATGATGATTTACATTTAAGTAGTTTAGCTGTAGAAGTAGAAAGGCCCGGGTCTGTAGTTAGTAGTAGTGATAAGCTTTTTGGTAAGTTATTGAAACCTGATTGGGATCGTTCAAAGTTTATTGAAGCTCAGAAGGAAGAGTTCAATTTTGAACTGGGTGATAACGAGTGATTGACTAGACCACGATTTTGTGTTATAAAAGTGTTATATAGAGTTAGTCGCCCTTCCTCTCATGCCCTTGATAAACATCTCGAAACGAACAGATAGTGGTCCCTACTCAGTTCAGAGATTCAGTTTTGAAATTGGCACATGAAGACCTTTTTCTTTTTGGCCACTTTGGTGTGCGTGTAAAACTTTTAGTAGGTTAGCTAAATATTTTTGGTGGCCAGGCTTAAAGTCTTCAGTAAAATTGGTTTGTGAATAGTTGTGAAGCATGTCAGGTGATGGAAAACCCAATCAACCAATTCCAAAAGCCCCTTTAAATCCGATTCCAGCAATTGGAGAACCTTTTGTGAGTTGGTGATTGATGTGGGTTGGGCCTTTACCTAGGACTAAGTCAGGGTTTACCCATCTCCTGACAGTTATGGACAGAGCATCTAGGTTTCCTGATGCATTCCCTATGAAGGAGGATTACTTCTCGTGCGGTGTTCGAGAAACTCATAGAGTTTTTCTCTAGATATGGTTTGCCTCGTACTATTCAGTCTGATTTGGGAACTAATTTCACAAGTAGGGATTATTTCGGGGTAAGTGTGCTGAAACTGGCCATTCAGCACATTACCAGCGTACCCTATCATCCAGAGAGTCAGGGTGTGGTGGAAAGATTTCACCAGACCCTTAAATGTGTATTAAAGAAATATTGTTATGAGCAAGGAGAGGATTGGGATAAAGGGCTTCCCTTTGCTCTCTTTGCCATACGGAATCACCCTAACTCGTCCACATGTGGGCGCTCCCTTCGAGTTGGTATTTGGTCACAAGGTACGTGGTCCTCTGGAGATAGTCCATGAGGTGATTGAGTCTGGACAAAGAGGAGAGATGAATGTTGGTGAGTTTGTGGAAACCTTAAGGAGAAAGCTATCTCTGGCTTGGAAGTTTGCACGAGAGAATTTGGCTTCTTCCCAAGCTGCCATGAAAATTAATTTTGACAAAAAGACAAAGGTACGTTCGTTTGTGCCCGGGGAATTGGTTTTGGTATTAAGTACAGACTCGGACAACTTTCTTGAGCCAAGGTATAAGGGACCTTGGAAAGTTTTGAGAAAGCTGTCTGAGGTAAACTATGAGGTTGAAGCCCCCGGGACCAAACGAAAGTGCCGGGTATTTCATATAAATAGATTGAAGTCTTATACTTCCTGTGGTAAGGACCCTTTGGCTATTGTTTATGAACCAGTATCTGTGGTAGTGGTAGAGCCTCCTACGGATGATTTTGTAAAATTTGGTTGGTCCAGTCTTCTGATGCTCTATTTGACAATGTTCAGAACTTAGAAATTTTAAAGGAGGGATTAGAGCATCTGGAGACTAATCAGAGCAGTGATGTTATGGAATTAATCCTTGCTTTCCCAGAGTTATTTCAGAATGCGCCAGGACGAACGAGCTTGCTCCAGCATGATGTCGATGTGGGCAGTGCTTCCCCGGTAAAGCAGTCTCCTTATCGATTAAATCCAATGAAGAGGGACATTGTTGATAAGGAAACATTAAGTATAGCTGGAGCATGACCTCATTCAACCTTCGGTGAGTCCATGGAGTTCTCCAATAGTCCTCGTAAAAAAACCTGACGGAAAGTTCCGAATGTGCGTCGACTATCGTAAGGTAAATACTCACACTAAAAATGACTCCTTCCCTTTACCTCGTATAGATGATTGTCTCGATCAGATAGGGTCCTCCAAGTTTATAACAAAGTTGGATTTGTTGAAAGGGTATTGGCAGGTTCCCTGTCTGATCGAGCCCGTGAAATTTCTGCCTTTGTAACTCCCTTTGGGCTTTACGAGTGTAAAGTGATGCCCTTTGGGATGAAAAATGCAGCTTGCACCTTCCAGCGACTAATGAATAGGGTCATTTGTGGCTTGGAAGGGGTGGAAATATATATAGATGATTTGGTGGTTCACAGCAACGACTGGCGGACGCATATGGTAAGTTAAAAAAGGTGTTTGAAGCCCTGAGAGCTGCCGGTCTTGTTGTGAACCTTGGTAATGTGAGTTTGGTAAGGCCAGAGTATGCTATTTGGGCCATGAAGTGGGGTTTGGGTTCAGTAGCCCCCACCCAACAAGCTAATATAGAGGCCATTGTAAATTGAAGAGGCCGTTTGCAATGTCGGAGAGGTCCGGAGAGTCCTGGGTATGTTGGGGTATTATCGTAGGTTTGTCCGGAACTTCTCAGGACATTGCTCAGCCCGCTTACTAAAACTATTGGAAAATGGTCGTAAATTTGAGTGGTCACCTCAGTGTGAAGAGTCTTTCATAAAGCTTAGGTTGATGTGGTGTCCAATCCTATTCTAATGTCTCCTAATTTTCAGAAAACTCATTTATTATTGCTGTTGACGCTAGTGACGTTGGAATTGGAGGAGTCCTCTTTCAGAGAGGAGAGGCTGGAGAAGTTCGTCCCATATCTTTATTTAGTAAGAAACTTTTAGCGGCTGAGAGAAAATACTCTACTATCCGAAAAGGAGGCCTTGGCCCTGGTTCGTACGTTACTCCACTTTAAGCCCTATGTAACAAATTTCTTATCCCATAGAGATTTGGAACCGACCATAATCCCCTCGTCTTCATTGAACGAATGAAGGTTCCTAATCAGAGGATTTTGCGTTGGGCCCTGCAGTTACAGGAGTTCACGCTGGTGATAAAACATATAATAAAAGGTTCTGATAACCGTATTCCTGATTGCTCTCTCTCGGATGTAGTCGTGAGTTTTCCTCTGCTCCCTCGCCCTTCTCGTTTTGTTTTTTTTCCTCGGGTTGTATAAAAAACTTTTGGTAAGTGTGTGGTGCAAGAGGTTGTGTGTATGAGTATTCAGCTTTAGCTTAGTTTGTTATACCTAACTTCTTTAGGATTTTGGGTAGTTAGTATTTCTTAGCCTTTGTAGACTCTCCCTCCCAGTTAGATGATAGGAGGGTTTCTAGCTGTATGCTTATGGAATTGTGGGGACAGTCTAATCTGAGGTTCCCTGTTGCCTATTTTGGTAAGTTTTACTTTGTGACTATGATTTTTTTGTTGTTGTTATTCGTATACTTATTATTTTGCTGAGTATCTATTTCCAGAGATTTGGAATAGTTACTTTGTCCTTTCTTTTTGTACATGTGTATTGATTACTTTGAAATGTTTTAAGTTAATTCCTTTTCAGCATTTTTGCTTAGGTTTAAAAAAAATGTATTCTATGTGAATAATTTTTTTTGTTTTGGGGGAGGAAGGTATTAAATTAACGTAGTTTTTGTTTTTATTTATCAAGTTTAAATCAGCCTTGTTTACTTTTAAGTTTCTTTTGCTTAAGCAGCCAAATGCTTGTTAGTTAATGTAAGAGTTTTGTGTTATTGAGCGCCTCCTCCTCCCTTGTTTGTTTCGTGTGAACTATCGTTCTAACGATTGTTTTGTGATTTGTTTTGAGCTACGGTGGATGGTTCGTAGCTGTACTGTGAACGTTGATGGTCTGCCCGCGGAAGTTCGGGCTTTGGAACGCTCCTTGTCATACCATCCCCTTGAGCAGCTTTTGTGGATTATTGGAGGACGACCTTTTGGCAGTTTATTTTGGAAACAGGCGCTGTTGGAATCTTTCCTCACGACGTTCGTAGGTGCCTTAGTCACCTGCGACTCTGGTGCTGTAGATCACGGCTCTTCGTTCACTTGCGACCATAGTGTCCACTTTACGGGGTTCCGCAGAAGCGTAAGCTATTTGCGACTTCTCGTATTACCCCTTATTCCCGTCGGAGGAGCCCACGGGAAATTGGTACCGTCGCTGGATCCCGGTACTGATTACGGATTCACCTGCCACTTCTGCCTTCGTCCTTCTGCATTTCTTCGGGATGTGTGTGAGCGCTAGCTCGTGAGGAGAAACGTAGGGAGGCAATCGCCAGGTAAGACCAGTATAGCTGTTGTTTCCTTCGAGGAGCCTTATACCCTGTTGTCCTGGCGATCGTGTTCATCCCTTTGGTAGCAGTTTTGTGCTCGCTATGGACTCCTAGTTCGGCCCGACATCCCTGACGTAAGGATTATTAGAACTGTCAGTGTACGTGCAGTACATATATTTATATATACGTATACATTGTCATAGTTTTTACTTGTGTATAAGTTTATTGTGCCCTTATTGATTATTGGTAGATAATATTCTATATCTTTAGTTGTATGGCTAGGTAGGTAAATTAAGGTTTTCCTTGTTTTGATATCTTCCACTTCCTTCAGCCTTTGTTATTTGGATAGTTTTGTTTTTGGCCGGCATATATTTGGATCCTCACAGATTTATGAAATATTTATTCTCTCTGAATTTTGGTTAGGGTTTAGATGTTTAGCTGTAGGGTGCCTTGTGGCTCGTTGAGGACTGGTATTTAGTCCTCTTGCTTTAAGCTGTATCGTTGTTGTGTATTTTACTTGAACCCGCAAGGCTGATTTAAAATTATTTCTGTTTTGTAATAAATACTGTGTTAAGTTTTTCTGGAGTGTTTTTGTTTTTTGTGCCTGCTTTCCTTGAACATGGGTTGCATATACTGTCTACGATCCTAGCAAAATAAAGTACCTAAGAACCTGTACTAGAACCTCAGAGGTTTGTAACAATAGGTTATACACTTATTAATGTATATACGTATGTCTTCCTTTACTCATTAGGATGGACTATTGTTAATAACTTACTATTCAAGCATAAAGGAAGATCTGTTCTCGCTGTTCTGCATGTGTTTATATGGATATATATATATATATATATATATATATATATATATATATATATATATAGATAGATATATAGATATATAGATATATAGATATATAGATATGATAGATATATAGATATATATATAGATCATATATATATATATATATATATATATATATATATATATATATACCTAACTAAAAACATGTAAATTGTTTAGCATGAAACACGTAGTCCCTCTGTGATCCCAAGAAATTCTGTGCTCATCCAAAGCAGATTTTACCTAATGAAACCCAAACGTACTCTACGAGCACGTATAGCTACGACTACGATGTATCTAGTACTTCGTCAGAGTCCTCAGGAAGACGCTTTCATCAGCTACACCCTTTGGCACACATACGGCTGACGCGAGTCCCAGGGGAAGCGATTGAGAGCTAAAAGGTGAAACCATCCTCTCCCGCCTTTATCTTATTTTTATGAGGCACATTAGTATAACAGCATATTCAAAAGTCTATAGTCATGAGAGAGAGAGAGAGAGAGAGAGAGAATCTACACTATATATACCAGATATATATGTACTGCAGTAATTGTAATAAGCACAGTAGCTACCCTCTAAATTCTTCGTTTTCTTCACACTTTTTGCATACGCTCGTACCTACATAGACGAAGATCCAAACGGAAGAATATGAAGAAATTCTGACGTACTACATAGCTGGATGGGCGTTCGATTCCTCTACGGACGTCAAAATCACTTCATATTCTTCCATCTGGATCTTATCATATCATATATATATATATATATATATAGATATATATATATATATATATATATATATATATATATATATATATATATATATATATATATATGATATATATATATTATATATTATATATATATATATATATATATATATATATATATATATATATATATATATATATATATATATATATATATATATATATATATATATATATATATATATATATATATATATGACAATGTTGGTGCCACAAAACACATCAGGTATGGGTGACGAAGTGAAGGTCGTTTATTAGCAGGTATATAATACATTTATTGGTCGACGCGTTTCGTAGCGACATTGTTACATTCTCAAGGCTGAGAGAGAGAGAGAGAGAGAGAGAGAGAGAAGAGAAGAGAGAGAGGAGAGAGAGAGAGAGAGAGAGAGAGAGAAGAGAGAGAAGGTTATAATTTTAAACTACGTGACGTGGGATATCAAATTTTAAAGTTTCAACATATTACATATAGGTATACATGTACATTGAAAAACAAAATAATACCAGTAAAAAGCATTTGTTAGACTGACACTTGTAGACTAAATGACCAGAAAAACGAGAGAGAGAAGTAACAAAGAAAAGCGGCTCAAGCCAGATACAGCTGTAGCTACTTTGGGCACTGGTGGTTGTAGATTGTCATAGCCTGAATTTTCCAACATCAGAAATCATGCAAAGATATCAAAAACCAAAATCGAATACTCTGACTCCTCGGTTTGAGCCAGGCAAGTTGTTTTCATGAACAGCTCACTTTAGAATCGTTACTTATTAAGCAGTTAGTGCCCAAGTTGAACTCACACTTCTCAGGACAGCTGTATCTAGCTTGAGCCGCTGTCTTTGTTGCTTCTCTCTCCTTTCTGGTTAGTTCAGTCTTCAACTTTCGGTCTAAGAGGTGCTTTTTACTGGTCGTATTCTGTTTTTCAATGAACGTCTATTATGTTGAAAACTAAAATTTTACATTCCATGTATTTTAAAATTTGTACTCTCTCTCTCTCTCTTAGCCTTGAAGATGTAGCAATGCCGTTACAAATCGAGTAGGCGTAATAAATGTATTACCTATAAATGACAGACCTTCACTTCGTTCACCCTTACCTAATGTAGTATACATATATATATATATATATATATATATATATATATATATACATATATATATATATATAAACTTTATATAAGCGTCTTTAATAGCCAAAAGACACCTTAAACCACTCAATAACCACTTGGCCACAAAGAAGGATTGTAGTCTATATACTTATGCTTCTTCATTTATGTCCAGAGCTCGTAAAGATTAGCGCAGCCAACCAGTCTGAATATATTGTGGGGTTAAAGAGGTCTTTGTGGTTGATATATATATATATATATATATATATATATATATATATATATATTACTACGTATATATCACTCACTATGGGACATGGGGTACATAACATCCAACAAGCCCTTACAGCTGAATCTCTGCTGCAGTTTGAGTATCAAACAAAGATCGAAAGAAGAAAGTAAATTGATAGCAATTTTTTTTTTTTAGCTCCGGCACTGCGAAAGCGAGCAAAAAATTAATGCCCCTTTAAAACTATGCAATGCAGTGAAACAAAAATTGTTTCCCGAACTTATGCGAAACTTCCTCCCGAGTTTGAGAACTGTGCTCGGACTGGAATTAATCTGTCCCCACCATGACGAGATGAAAACAAGTTTTTCGCTGTTATAAAATCTTTCAGTTCCCGGCGGCTTTCAGATTGGATAGTGAATTGCGGAGTCTAAAAATCCTAGAATCAAAGCATGTGTATTACTACGAACACTGAAATGAAGTAAAAACATACTCATAATCTTCCTTCGTGTCACAAAAACGGAGTAATGGTCAGACGATTTAGTTCACTATTCACAATATACTTTTCTTTCATCTACCTTCTACAAAGAGCCCCTAGTCCCTCTTCACATGTTTGTAACTACAAATTATAAGCCTTACAAAAATTATACATAATTTCTCTGGAATAATCCACGTTACACGAATTGATAAAAAAACTACAAATCATAACTGAGTATCAGTTCACACATTCAAGATTGTCTACCTATTTTACATATGCATTAGCCCCGTAACACCCGCCTCACTGACAACAAACTCCCCGGCAGGTTTCTCCAGTCATGCCCTCGTGGGAAAGGTGCATGAAGAGAAATGGCGAGTCATACTACAAGACCTCACTTAGGAGGTCAGGCAGCGCCCTAAAGCTTGAAGAAAAAAAATTGACGTTGGAAACCGATGAGATTCTTATTGAGGATGAATTGCAAAGTAAGAATCACTGGGGAAACTGATATCAGCGATCAGGATAACCAACCGTTGCTGGTTGGTTACCCGAGGCCTAGGTTTACCGCATAAAGGCAGTGCAATTTTGTAGCGTCTCTCCTAAATAATCGATAAACGGTAAACTATTGTTTCAGTTCATACAAAGATTGCTTTATATGAATACGTTGTTGGTCAACCTAGGAAAACTGCGTGGACAACGCAATTTTGTAATGTAATTCCTAAATAAGTCGATTAAACTATAAACTTTTCTTCCAATTTACACAGACATAGGTATATTCCTTGGTTTATAGAAAATCCGTTTGTTGGTTAGCCCAGGATAGCTGCAAAAGCAACGCAGTTTTGCAATGTATTTTCTAAATAAATCGATTAAACTATCAACCTTTGTATCATTTATACAGACCTATATTTCTTGGCGTATAGTCCTGATTTTCAAAATAACGAAAATTCGCAAATTCCCCCACCAAAAAGTTAACAGAGCTTTGGAAAAGACGGTTATGATTTCCCGCCCAAAAAACATAGGCCTAACATGTCTCTTACACGTGATAATTTTTACATACTTGTACACACGTGAAATGTTGGAGCTCTGATTCAGATTAGGAATATATAGATCATTAAAAAAAAAAGCTCTAAGCAAAACAATAAAAAAAAACACACACACACAATGAGCTGTAGAGCATTTAGGCTATGGTAACAATGGACACTCGGCCCTCAAACTTCAGCACATCTCAAACCGTACAATTGAGTTATCGACAGTCGACCGTAATCATTAACATAACAAACAAATAGACCAGTAATTATCAATCATTAAGTCTATACACTGAGCATTTCATTTCCCAGCTGCGGAAGGCGTATCTAGCCTACTCAAATGACAGTGAACTGCCCAAACTCCAGTGTGCTTTTTTTACCTTCAAGCCAATCGTCCTTCACTTCCTCGGACCTTGCTCTGTAGGTGGCAAAAATCCCGTCTCTGGAAGGAGGTACAGCAGACTCGTCTAGATATAGTAGTAACTGTATTGAAGGGGAATGTAAGGACCATCTAATCACTAAATCTGAGGGTTAAACTGGCTACAGAAGAGGACCACTGAAGTGATTCGACACGAATGCACCAGCTGAGCGGGTCCCTTTTGTACTTCTGAAAGCTGCTTCATCTTGCACTTCATTTTCCACTACAGCTCCTTATTATTTTCGCACTTCACTTATTTTCCGTTTTGCAGTTTCTGCAATGACACATAGACACGTAAAATCAGCACTATAAATAGCTGTCCAGGGAGAACCCTAACAGGACGTCATACCCCTCTCACTGGTGGGTAGGGACTGGGGGTTCTGTGATTGTCCCAGTGTTACCACTACAGTTCGGACACCATGACATTCTTCACTAATCATTTTGTGATGAAAAATACATGACAGATGATACACGTACGTCAGACATATCACATGAATGATAGTGTCCACATACTTTGATCAACAAGATTCTAAAATTTTTAATTTAACTATAATTATGCAGCGATCTTTAGAGATAGAATGGCAGTAATCTACTCTTTGTCCTCGTTCAAAATATTTTTAGTGTCACTCAAAACTTTACGAAAACTACTATTTTAAGGTATACGTGGCTCGCGTCTGCAAAGACGGGAAGCTTAGACAAGCTTAGAGAGGCTTAGGCAAGCTTACAGAAGCTTATACGAGCTTTATATCATGTAGTGCCCTTAAGCTGACATATTCAGTACTGACAAACATGACTTGACGTAAGGTACAGGAAGGGAATTTTATGAATTGAAGAAAGGTTGAAATGAAACATTGTTGACTATACCGAAATATCTCAGACAAACTAAAATTGGGATAAACTTCGAAGAATAAGAAGAAAACGAACATCGAAGACCAGTATGTGAAAGGGAAAAACGAATGGATACCATTTTTGTATAAAAAAAATTAAAAAGTTTGCGAATTAATGAAAACAAAACAAAACATTTACTGGTAAAAGATAGACGAGGAATATTTATGATATAATAATCAATGTCAAATTAAGTATATATATATATATATATATATATATATATATATATAACAAGAAAAACCTAGTGAACAAAACGTTTTTGCAAAGGAATGGAGATAACATGCCTTTGTGGCTGATTCCTTCCCAAACTTTGGCATAAACGACCATCCATGTGCCCGAAAATTAACGAAGAAAATCTAAGGAAAAGACAAAAATTAACAAATAAGTTCTATAAAATTTTCCGAAAAATGAGGAATAAGCGTAAAATAAACATACATCAATTTTGTACATTTTTATGCGAAACGAGGAAATACAAACATAAAAAGACAGAGAGGAGAGAGGTTGCAGTTATTGCATAGACCACATGTTTCTGTTTATATTATCTGAATAATACAATACTAAACTTCATAAAAAGAAGAGAACCAAAACTCTTTATTGATGAAGCACAAGATCTAGGACACCGAATAGGACAGCATTATAAAAGTCCACTCCCATTCCGTAAACCGAAGACCTTGCTATAAATGTTCCATCACTAGGAGACGGTAAACAGCAGACGGTCTAGACTCTAGACTCTAGATCCTGACACAGCCTATCTCTGAAACGTTTCCTTGACCCCAGAGATCGTAAACATTAGCTCTATAAACGTTGTACGTGAGGTTGTTGTCCATAGCAGTTCGTTTTCAAACTATATTTCTTGATTGTAGGGGGGGAGGAATATTTCATCCCTAAAATTGTGGTTATGGGGAAACAAGTAAAGATGCTAAATGCTTTTTTCAGGGTGTGGGGGGGGGGGACTGTGCTGTGATACCCATTTGGCGCGTAAAAGCAGTTTCATTTCATTCCAGCTGAATTATCAAAGAGCGAGCGTATAACGTTTTATTTGTTCGCATATCTGTTGAACGTATGACTTTGTATACTACGCAGCCAAGGGTAATTACGGTCCCGTGCTCATTTGCATTTATCATTCGACTATGTCCCTAAGGTATTATTATTATTATTATTATTATTATTATTAAACTATGTGGTGGTTATGTGCCTTGAAAATTTATTATTATTTACCTAGCTTTTTTTTTTTACCTTTACGTATTCTTCAAGAACTCAAATCAATATATACGCGGAAATTTTACCATGGATTTAAAAGCTACGATTATTAGAGGTCCTAGGCCTCAAGAATCCTACAGTATGTAACCAAATCCATTGTTTTATGTTCATGCATTTCTAACCTTGGCCTATTTCCTCGGGTCATATTTCAGCTGGTGGGTCAACACTTTGTAATTCTCATTTTCAGCTATTGTTTTTTGCCCAGATTTTATAGAGCTACAAACTGGCTCTGTTTTTAAACGTCGTCTGTAATAATCCTTTGATTTTGATGAAACGATAGGTAACGGTGGGCTTTATTCCTCAACGTTCGACTTTTCTCTGATTTTGAGGACTCTTGGTAGATAACTACCTTGTGAATTAGTGATTATTTTCCTTTTTGGCCTATTCTTTGGTGTCAAACGTCTGTTTGAAAATTGCTTTTATATTTCTAAAGTTTTATCACCATAAACAAGCTGTTTATTGTGGATACATCCTGAAAACGTGTTAGTTCCCCGTACGCGGACAGTGTTGATACGAAATAGTCTATACTATTTCACTTGAACCAGAGGACTTCCCTAGAATATTAACAGCTGAACTGTCTCGCTTGGACTGAGATAGGCCTAGGGCTAAAAATTAAGACAGATGTGTTAAGCAAATCCTTTGTAATAAAAAGCACACAATACTAGAATAGAGTAAGTCGGGGCTGATAGTGCAAATATAATGATATTGCTGAAATATCTACATAACGACTATCTGAGACTATTTCATTTTTCCAAGTTCGGGTATCTACTGTCGATTCCCCGTGATCCTTTCATGTGCAAGTACGGTCTGAAATCAGTTGCATTTTAAGTATTCATAACTGAACTTCATGTCCATTACGGTATTCCCTAATGATATTCCCCTTTTGAGACTTACCACTTCCCTTCGTACAAACAGGAGTGACCGGTATTCCATATGATTAACTTTTGAGACTTGTAGACTTCTGCTTCCCTTCATACAAACAGGAGTGACCGTACGTTTTTGTGTAATTGAAAATCCATAGCGACTGGCTGTCGCTGACTGCGCCAAGCAGTAAATACGTATTTATAGCTCCTGCGTTTTGTCCATGCGGGAGTCACACGAGCAAGTGTAAATTGACGTCATCGTAACAGCTGGTTATTATTTTTAGACTCAACGTGGGCTTCTATCACTCTACCAGTTCTGAATTATTGTCATTGCGATCTTTAATTGTCTGATTCCTTTTCTCGTTAGCCAAGGGGCTAGTTTTTTTTATGATTTTAGACCCTCCAGATCAAGTCATATGCATCTGGCTTCCAACCCGGCCTCGCCGGTGCAAAGGTCACATGGTGACTTATTTTCGGTCGACATCTGGCGTTCAGAGCGCTTCACCAATCCACCTGTCTCTGTGTCCAGGAAGACGTGTTTTTAGTTCAATTAAATATCATTACCATTCGACTCGACCCTGTGGTACTATTATTATTATTATTATTGTTGATACAAAGTCTAATCCACATGTGTCAAGTTCAAGACGTGTTTTGAGTTGAGATATTATTACTATTCGACTGTACCCCATAGTACTATTATTATATTATTATTATTATTATTATTATTATTATTATTATTATTATTATTATTATTATTATTTTATTATTATTATAAAGCCCAATCCACGTATGTCCTAAGAAGACATTTTTTTTTAGCTGAAGTAAATATTATTACCATTCGACTCGACCCTATGGTATTATTATTATTATTAATATTATTATTAATTATAATTATTATTATTATTATTATTATTATTATATTATTATTATTATTATTATTATTATTATTATTATTATTATTATTATTATCGATAAAAAGTCGAAGAGTATTCACGCTACAATTATAATAAGAGAATGGAGCCCATTAGGTGAATTTGGTCTAGTTTTTACAAATAAACTTTTCATATAAACTGCTGCTTTTAGCTCATGCTAGCTTTCTGCTATCATCTTCAAAGGATGCTTGTGATATTCACAAGGATATATTATTATTATTATTATTATTATTATTATTATTATATTATATTATTATTATTATTATTATTATTAAGGTTAAGGTCAACAATTTACTTCTTTTTTATTTATATGAAACTTGGTAGCAGCTACCGCTGAAAATGGTGACCATTTCCCACAAATAGTTTTAATTTTCACTCATTTTTCAATGTCCCACGTCAATATTAAGGTCATTATTTCATTTTTTGGCGCTTGGTAATTATTCCCTACCATATTTTCTGTAACTTGACTTATTTTCAGGGTCCAAAATTTTTGCATTTTCTCTGGAAGCTGCTCCTCTTCACAATTTTGGCAGGACATGCACAATACGTTCTGAGGGTTCATTTAAGCCTGCCGGAGTTGGGGAGGGGGTTATTTCACGTCTCCCAGCTGAAATCATTATTTGCATTTACAAGTGCAGCCTCTATAAGCTACGAGGTTTTGATGACCTCTGTTCCCTCCCAGATAATAAAGCAGTGATTAGACTAACCTCTTCCTCGTCTGTTGTGGAGTGTGCAAAATAATTACAGCAGTTATGGAGCGCTACCATGTACTTTCACAGAAAAAGATACGATTCCCTGACACGCTGTTTGCTAACAGAAAATTGTGACCAGATGAAAAATGATAATGATAATGGAGAAATAACATGCACACGTTTCTTTGTTTTATTCTTTAGTTACTTTTTCTTTTCTTTTTTTTCAGTTATCTGAGGTAACCGCATCAACGGTGATTTTGTTTTTCACTGAATTCTTGTTTCAGGAAAATATCAAGTCTGCCTCTCTCTCACCATTGAGAGCAGATCACTCAAAAAAAATAAAAAAAATGTATATGCGACACTTTGTAAAAAAAAAAAAAAAAAAAAAAAGAAATGCCAGTGTGATGGGAGCTCTAAGCAGGCTCTGGAAAGCTCCCAGGACGCGTATAGAGCTTTATAATTTTTTGTTTATTTTTAAGTTTGGCAGTTGTGTTGCTTTTAAAAGTACCCAAATGGCTATTCTTCTTCCGTTTTCTTTAGTATTTTCCATTTAGCTTTCTGACAAAATTCACTCAGGTTTCATACCTATGGGAAACGTTTACGTGTGTAAAAACACCATAATGGTGGAGGAAATAAAAAAAACATTCCACCGCAAAAACAAAACTTCCTCAATCCTCAAAACTTCCAGCAACTTCTGGGCTGGAAAGTTTTGTTTCTTTACATTTCAACTTCACCTCCTCGAAGTTTTTGTCTCGGGTTGATCTTGAAGGAAGGAGGCATATTTAGCAAAATATTGAAGGGAGGAGGCAAACTTCGCAAAAGGCTTCTCCTAATTATAGGTGAAGGTCTTCATTTTTTTTCTCGCTCTTTTTTTTTTTATATTTTTTTAATGTTTCAGCGAAAGTTACGAACTAAAAAGAGGGAAAGGTAAGTGAAATTTTTAAAGGTTCTTAGCGAAGGATTGATTATAGATATATATATTATATATATATATATATATATATATATATATAATGATATATATATATATATATATATATATAATATATCATATATTCATATATACATACAGGACACACACAAACATATATATATATATATATAATATATATATATATATATATATATGTATATATATATGTATATATATATATATATATATATATATATATATATATATATATATGCAGAAGCCAGGTACTATGTCGTACCTCTAAGTAGATGGGGATACAATCCACAATGAAGTAAAAATCCTTCTGTGGTTTAAAAATATATATCTCTCATTAAAAATAACCCGATTAATAGAGAGAATGTAGGAGTATATGTAATACCTTGCAGTGACTGCAATGAATGCTACGTGGGAGAAAGAGGACGTTCATTGATAAGAGAAGGGAAGAACACGTTGCTGCTTGCAGAAGGGGAAGTTCATTTAGTACAATTGCGCAACATACATGGGAGAAAACCACGCAATAAATTTAAAGGTACAAAGGTTGTTTTTTGCATGTAACGACAGGACTTTGAGACGGTAGTAGAAGGGGCGTTAATTCCTAAAACGAGACCTTTAACAGGAAATAATGGAATTACGAAAAGACAGCTATTGGTGAAGAGATGTGTAGAAAAGGGAAAATTTCAAACTTTAGGAATATATGTGCCAATGATGAAGCTGCTTCCTCTCTGTTTACTCCACTCAGGTCATTTCTCAACAAACCACCCAACCAGCATAGAACAAGCAGTTGACAATAGAAAACATTCCCCCTCGAAGATCAGACGAATTCTGGAAAGGACGAGGGCTCAACCGCCTGATCATTCATAATAATAAACTAGCTTGTTACGTAACCGTTATGGTTTTTCAAGTGTTAGTGAACAAGACCACAGCTGATGGTCGAAAGGTTTAATCCTGTACAAGAAATATATATTTTAAACTACAGAAGGATTGTGGATTGTATCCCATATATATATATATATATATATATATATAGATATATATATATATATATATTATATATATATATATATATATATATATATATATATATATAGAGAGAGAGAGAGAGAGAGAGAGAGAGAGAGAGAGAGAGAGAGAGAGAGAGAGAGAGAGAGAGAGAGAGATTACAGAAGCAACTTGGATAATTCAGGAACATTACATCATTTTCAGTTTCATATAGTTTGCATCTGTGTTATGACCTTGGTAGGATTCGGGGCCATCAAAAGGTATTCCAGAGAGAGAGAGGGGAGAGAGACAGAGAGAGATAGAGTGAAGGGGGAGAGAGAGAGAGAGAGAGAGAGAGAGAGAGAGAAAGACATTTAAAAATAAAACTCCCCCTCTATCAAAAATAAGACTCCCAAATGCGGGCGAAGATTCCGACGAAAGAAAAAGCCATTCAAAGGGGGAGGGAAGAAGTTTTGTAAAGTCTTGCGTGAGACAGCATGAGGAATGGAGAACGTTCCAAAAATACTCCTCCAAATATAACTTATTCATCGCCGTAAATGGGGAAGTTCCGGGATTTTTTCCGTCTAACTCGGCGAAGTTTTATGTGAAGTTCGAAAAGGAATAAGCTTGGAGTAAACTGTGTATATAGTCTCTCTCTCTCTCTCTCTCTCTCTCTCTCTCTCTCTCTCTCTGGTTACTTTCTCTTCATCGTTGCTTATTTGATTTAAGTACGTCTTTGGGGGGTGGGCTGCTGGACCCATGTCACTCACCCACAACAGTCGTCTCTCTACCATGTCCCGAATCGCTACATAGGTCAACGGCACAACAGAAGCTCAAAGGAATAGGAGTTATAGAGAAATTCATATTCGTGTCTCTCTCTCTCTCTTCTTAAAAAATAATTTCATTATGTTTCCCAAACACCCAAATTACCCGTAAGTTAAATTTTGAACTAAACCAAACTAACCTAACCTTACCTAGGGGCCGTGTCAAAAAAAAAAAAAAAAAAAAAAAAAAAAAAAAAAAACCGAGACTGGTGCAATACTAGTGTACATCTCGGGAATTTGCGTGCATGCCATTAAGAGCGGAGTGATTCTCACGACCGGAACAGTACACGTTCAGCCAAGTTCTGTCAGATTAATAAACCCCTTCTGGTCCAAACCCTCTGAACACGACCCTCTGATAAACCAGCCCTCTGAATGTCTGAATGGTTTTGTATCTGAAACCGTAGGGACTTCGTAAGTGGCACATTGGTCAAGGGATAACAATGAAAAGCGATTACAACAAAAGTTAGTTAGTTATATTTATGCTATTTAGAACCTTACTGTTAAATACGTTTTAGTCGCTTATCAAAATGTAATCAAAATTGATTTCAGTTTACAAAAGCCGAGACACAGATGTATATATACACACATTTATGTATACATTACACACACACACACACACACACACACACACACACATATATATATTATATATATATATATATATATATACATATACTATATATATATATATATATATATATATAAAATTTGGCTCACACTAGGATCGAACCAGGTCTTTCAGTTGAAAGGCAAGGGCACTATCAACTGAACGCCCCGGGTTCGATCCCGATGTGAGTATGGAAATCTATACTATCTGTTCCGCACGTAATGTGTTTTGATTATTTCCATTTCATATATATACTATTATATACATATATATATATATATATATATATAATATATATGTGTGTGTGGTGTATATATATATATATATATATATATATATATATATATATATATATACGTGTGTGTGTATCCATCACGCACTAGACAATATCCCGGGAGAGAGAGTGAGAGAGAGAGCGGAAAGCCAGTTTCCAGCCGTGAATATTATTTCCCGTCATAGTTTTTCCTTGAGGTGCGTTATTTAAGCCATCTCCTGCTGCTGCTGCTGCAGCAGACCACGCCGAATGCACTTCATGTTTATTTACAAACTTTGCAGTCACTACCTTGCTCAAGTATTCTCTTTAATGTTCTGAGAGAGTGGCGCATCCGGGTACCCAAACACTCGCTCGCACGCACGCACATATATACAACAAGCGTTCATGAACGTGTTTTGCCGCGTTCAGAACAGATAACAGGTTTAACAAATAAGGACAAAAGTATCGCCTCAAAAATCTATAGCAGTGGCGTTCTGTGCAGTCAGATCCACCGGGTTATAAAAGAGTCACGGGTTGCACGATATTATCCCTCGAAATTATTTTATCCTTCATGCTACGATACTATTATTCCGTGAAAGACATAGAACAGCTAGTTAATATAGAAAAACTACGAACTATATTTGGGATCTATCTCCATAGGATTATGAAAGAGTCGCAGTTTTGCCACACATTATCCCTCGAAATTTGTTATTCTTCATGCTAGAATACTATTATGCAGTAAAAGATATAGAAGAGATAGTTAACATAGAACACAATGAACTGTATTTGCGGTCTATCTGATGAACTGAATAGCAGTCTGCAGGAGCCTCCAAAATTAACCAGTGATGACCAATGCAGTGATGTAAATTGTCTTTCTTGTATTATTTAAAGTCCTGCATTTCAAACAACTGTTCTAATTTCAAATACTGGGCTTCATCTTTTTTTCGTTGGCTGGGTTTTATTTCAAAATGTATAAAAAAAAAACCTAAATGATTTTTGAAACCAAAATCATCCATCAAAAAGAGGAAAAACTCTCAAATATATTTTAACAAATTGAAATATTTAAAATCTTTTTTTAAATTAAAATCAGTCACCAAAAGTTCAAAACTCCCAAACCCGAAAATACAGTTCTTCATACTCATCCATTTTTCTTTACTAGCATTATTCTCTATGACGATTTATCCTATACATTCAGATTAATGTTCAATTAAATCATGAAAGTCCTACATTTATTTTTACTCAACTTTTGAATGTCCTCACAACTCAGCTATCTCCCTTGCTCCTAACGTTCTTAAGTTCTTTGCACATCTGAGTGTCTTCAATTTTCAAATCGCCTCCTGCAAATATATATATATATATATATATATATATATATATATATATATATATATATATGTGTGTGTGTGTGTGTGTGTGTGTGTATATAGATATATACATATATATATATATATATACATATATATATATATATATACATAAATATATATATATATATGTATATATATATATATATATATATATATATATATATATTGAAGTAATAAAAATCCACAACTATGTAAGATGTGCATTAAAAAATTCTTATATAGACGGTAGCTTTCGTCTACTTGATCAGTAGACTCAACTTTTATTACTTCAAAATTTTCCAGTCACGTTATGGTGATTTATTGAGATACATACATATATAGTATATATATGTGATATATATATATATATATATATATATATATATATATATATATATAATATATATATATATATAAACCCACAAACAGACGACTGAATCAGCGGCAAAATAAGTAAGCAATGAGTCGATGGTTTGTTTACTTATAGGAGAAAGTGACTGGTCACACGTCAGACTCCGCGGATTCGAAATCTGTGCGGCGTTTGCGAGACAGCTTTCTCCTTCTTCTTCTTCTTCTTTCTCTCTTACAAGGACGTAGAGGAAAGGATGAATGGTGAGATTTCCTGCCTCATTTCCACCACGAAAATTAGAGCGGAACATTCGCGGGAAGTAGACGCGAAGTCCTGAAGATGTGGATTCCGTCAGCCGGCGGTGATTGCGTCATCGATAACCCCCGTCATTAATGGAAGGTTTCGAGTGCTCAGATGAGTTTAACTAGCTTCACATCACCCGTGCATCTGATGTCTAGGCCAGTCCCTTACGACGCTCCTGATTGGCTGTTGATAAGCCAATCACAGGGCTGGAAACTCTGTTTCTCTCGAGAGTTCACGTAGGCAGGATGTATGTTCCACCTCTATAAGGGATACGTCTTCACAAAAGTATCCCTCAGGAGAGGTAGAACATACATCCTGCCTATGTGAACTCTCGAGTGAGACTGAGGGTTTCCAGGCCAGTGATTGGCTTATCAACAGCCAATCAGGAGCGTCGTAAGGGACTGGCCTAGACGTCAGAAGCACGGGTGATGTGAATCTGCTATAGTGCTCTTTTTCCACAGCAGATATCTACAAGACATTGCTACACGTCATCCCTGAGTACCTCTCCTATTGGTGATAGAAATTAATTTCTCGATGTGGTTCGGATCCCTCAATAAGCTGTAGGCCCGCTGCTAAGTATAACCAATTGGTTCCTAGCACGTGAAAAATATCCAATCCTTCGGGCTAGTCATAGGAGAGCTGGTTACGATATATTTCACGTTTTTCCTACTTGTGACTACAAGGGCACCAGTGTTATGCATATATTCATTACCCGCCGCTCTCTCTCTCTCTCTCTCTCTCTCTCTCTCTCTCTCTCTCTCTTCTCTCTCTCTCACATATTTTATTGTTTTCGTTTAAGTATATATTTATACCTACAAAATTTTCTCCTCTTGAGCAATTATCCTTATTTGCATCATCATTACCCTGAGGAGAAACCAGAGTTAACGAGGCAAGGGATAAAAGTGAAACCCAATGCAAAAAAAAAATTTAGAAAAATAAAATAATAATAATAATAATAATAATAATAATAATAATAATAATAATAATAATAATAATAATAAAACAGATTAAATCAATCTGAATCAAACTGAATTAAATCTTACCGTAAAGAGAGAAGTAACAAGACTCAAAAAAATAAATAAATAACTAAGTAAAAAAATGGAAAAAGGCCACGGACGGAAGATAAAAACGAAAAAGGGATATGGAAGATGACTTAGGTGGGAACGAGGAAAATATTGGATAAAGAAAGGAGCTAATAAAATTTGGTAAGGGCGAGAGAGATACGAAATAAAAAGCAACAAAAAAGAGTAAAAGAAATAAAATGGGGAGAGAGCGGACGTTAAAACGAGTGATAAAATTACGGTTGTGAACAAGGAACACAGAAGAATGAAAAGTAAACGAAGGGAGGGGAAACCTAAAGGAAAAAAATAAAGGCGATAAAATAAAGAAACAGTTATTAAACACAAACAACGAGAGAAACAGTCAAAAGGAAAAAATAGAAAAACAGACTATACATAACCTTCCTTTAAAAAACAAAGGAAAATATAAATAAATTTTGGGAAAATTTATTTGGGATTGATTGATCGTATCAATTTAGCACTTGGAAAATGAAGTTGCCGTATTATTAGTCAATGAATTATTGAGAGAAACCTCCATGACATCAATCTTTTAAAATTAGATGTGAGATCAGTTAGCATGCGCGAATATTAGAATTCAGGAAATAATTGATAGATTAAATATTTGTAGTATATATATATATATATATATATATATATATATATATATATATATATATATATGTGTGTGTGTGTGTGTGTGTGTGGGTGTGTGTTTGTGTGTGTGTTTAAACTTGGTCACTTGCACATTTATTCTGTACATTAATACAATTGCCAAAAGGGCCTCATTTCAACAGGATGGTATTTAAGAGGTGTTTAAGATTTCAGGGACCATGTGTCCTCATATTTTGGTAGCTACCAGGTGATGAAGACAGAAAGTCCCTTGAAAGATCGTAAATTGTGTTTGAGCAAAAATCTCTGTAGATAATATCCTATTTAAACGAAGTCATATATATATATATATATATATATATATAGTATATATATATATATATATATATATATATTGTTCAATGATTTTAAGCTAGAACCAAGGAAAGAAATAGGAGCGCTTACAGTTCAGTTGACCACGGGTTTCGTCTGCTATGGAATCGGCGGAGCAATACAAACAAGATGGCGGACGCTTTGTTTTGGCGCCGGTTTAAAAACCCCCGAAACCTATAAAAAACGATAATGGGGGACCCTTTTGAAGGGAAACGGGGTTTTATTTTGGGTGGGGGGAGTACATGCGAGTAAATGAAAACAAGGTAAGGGGGGAGCCATTGGGAAAACCGGGGTTTTTTTTGGGTGGGGGGAAACCCAGATGACGACAATGAACACGAAAAACAACAAAACCCTAGCAGACGAAACCCGTTGTCAAGTAAACTGTAGGAGCTCACGTACCAACAAAAATGTGGGAGGTCCCGTCCCCCGTTGTGTTAGGTTAACCAAACGACGGCAATGAACACTAAAAACCACGAAACCCTAGCAAAAAAAACCAGTGGCCAACTAAACTGTATGAGCTCCCATTCCAACTAAACTGTAGGAGCTCCTGTTCCAACTAAACTGTAGGAGCTCCTGTTCCAACCCTAAACTGTAGAGCTCCGGTGATCGTAACCAAACGAACCAACCTAACCAAACTTAGGCCGTGTGCCCTTACCTGCCTGGGGGGCTTCGCGCCCCCCTGGCACCCCCAGTATAGTATATTAAGTGATTGCTACCTAACCAAAGGAAACCAACCCTAACCATAGTTAGTCTCCACGTCCTTACCTGGCCGGGGGGCTTCGCCCCCCTGGACCCCCCAGTATAGTATATTAACAGTGATTGCTACCTAACCAAAGGAACCGACCTAACCAAACTAAGTCTGCATGTCCTTACCTGGCCGGGGGGCGAAGCCCCTGTGTAGTAAGTTAACAATTATAAATATCTAACCAATATAACTTGTCCATAAATATGGCTGGCACCCGTATATCCTTACTGATAACTAAACAAAATGAATATTTCCGAGAAATACATTGGTTAAAGTCAAGGCCATGTTGTTTGCTCGAACACATGGACTGCGTTCGAACACGGACTTCTAGCGAACGTGAATGTTCGGATGTGTTGAGTCGTGGCCTGACTTCAGCAAAGCGGAAATAACAATGGCGTGCTTAATTTTGGCAAAATAATTAAAATAACGTGCATTTACATTGATAACCTTACCTTGGAGATGTTGCTAGTCGTCCAGAAATATAGAACTTAATAAGAGAAATCCGAGTCGTTCAAATCTTCTGGGTAGAGGATTTTTTTTTTCTTTCTTGGCGGGACGGTTGTTTTCCGAGATGACTGAACAAGGGGAATTTGTTTTCATTAAATAACTAACTAGGGATCGTTCGTCTTGACACAAAATGTATATGTCTTCCAGCGTGACGGGAACGGCGGCAGCGAACGCCACGTGTGCGGAACACGACAAATTCTCAGCAGAAGACAAGGCATGGTAGTTTGACGAAGCACTGAACTGGCTGAGAAGCAGGAACAGACTGATGGGTCGAGGAAGGTCGGGCAAGGTCCGTTCCAGTACTAGTTATCCTAGCGGATAACTAGTACCTGGAAAATATGTATCGAAGAATGTAAAAAAAATGTAGGTCATACAGATGAGTTGGGCAAGGAAAGAAATATCGAATAATGGGGAAAAAAATGTATCTCCTACAGATTATGTTGGCACGGGTAAAACTATCGTGGGCAAGAGTCAAAATATCGAATAATGAAAAAAAAAATGGAACTCCTGCAAATTAGTTGGGCAAGCATGGGAAAAAAAATAGAATAACGAATGGAAAAAAATGGAGCTCTTACAGTTCAGTTGGGCATGGGTGAAAATAGAGAATACTGTAATTAAATTGGAGGTCCTAAAGATTAGTTGGGCAAGATTAAAAATATCGTAGAGAATCGGCGGACTAATACCAACAGGATGGCTGCTGTTTGTTGTGGCTTTCATGTTGATGCATGTTCGGGTTCGGTCCTGTGGGTTGGGTTCGGACTTGGTCGGCTGGGGTCGGTTTTGGTCGGCTGCGGGTCATCTGCGAGAACTACTTACCTGGCGGAGGGATTACGGACCGGGCAAAATGGTGTTACACGGTCCGGTCAACTGAACTGTAATCTACCCAAGAAATAGTCTGTTACCCAAGTTTAATGCATCTATGCTATAAAAGTTGCCCCTTACACTTGGAAAGAACCATTCTCTCCATTCTCCCTTTTTCTCTTGAAAAAGCTATCTTTTCTCCCATTGGTGCTTGGAATTACCCCCTACAGAGCAACCACTTCAAAAGGTCTGGAAAGCAGCAGTCCAGCCTCAGAAGAAGACTAGACCTCGGCGAGGTCAGACACCTGGCTCCTTACCAGACACCGCTGCGCCCCCCCCCCCCCCCATCCTGGGCCTGGCTTTCCCATGCTTTGGGAAGACCCAAGTACATTTTAAAAGTCCATAGTGTCGAGACTTCAAGGAGAAAAACAACCAGCATCATTACTAAGGTACTGTAAGGGAAATTCCATTTCAACCAGGGAATTGTTTTTACCTTTGGCTGTATTTCATTTCCTTTTTCCAAGGCAACTTGTGCAGTGTTTCATTCCCTCCTCGCCATCTTGGCTCAATTCTGTTATTACTCCCCTGTGATACCAGTAACATTCCCCTAGTGAATTTAAGCCACGAAATAGTTTCTGCTGTGTAAATTTCCCAGCCATTTCATTCCCCCATGAGTGGCCTTTTGATTGAGAGAAAGTAGTGAGTAAAGTTTGCCCTCGTGTGCCCCCTGCCTTACGCCTATGTCCTCTATTTGCAGACAAACGCTGTGCCTGGCTGTGGTAGGACCTGGAATCCTTCGAAGCTTGCAATTTTGATCCGTTGCGCAATTTCCCTCAAAGCGTGGCCGGACTGCTCCCACCACGTGTTTGGGTGAACTGAAAAAGCAGTGCCTGCCTGTGTTCCTGGACCTCTGTAAATTTATGTAAATATAGTGCTTTTAAAACTAGAGTCCAGCTTTTATGTAAATTCCTCCTCCTCAGTAAAACCGGCCTTATGCCCGAGAAGTTTAGTTTTTCAACATTTTTTTTTCTTTGTTCAAACCCTCGTCCTCTAGTCAAGGCCTAAATTTTTCAATGTAATTGTATTTTCTGGGAGGAGACGAGGTGGAATTTTGAATAACTATAGATATATATATATATATATATATATATATATATATATATATATATATATATTTCTTTTGGCAAAAGCCACTAGGGAAAGTGAAACGGCAGAGTGTTGCCAGGCCTTTCGACTTTCTGTCCTTTACTTTGCTAAGTAAAGGACAGTAGGTCGAAAGGTGTAGCACCGCTCCGCTGTCTCACTTTCCCTCGTGGCTTTTGCCTACACATATATATGTATATATATACTCTATATATATATATATATATATATATATATACATATATATATATATATATATTATATATAATATATATATATATATATGTGTGTGTGTGTGTGTGTGTGTGTGTTACATATGTGTGTGTGTATTGATAGGCTTACATTTTGAAATAAGTAAAAGTATAGAATAAATAACAAAAGACAAACACCGACATCTCTTTATCAAATTAAAAAAAAAAAGTATCTGGATAATAATGTCAAAAGAAAAAAATAGATGGGGGTAAAAATGAATAAAAACCCTTCTCATTTTGACGAAATCCTTTGAGGAAACAAATTCTGGGAGACCCAGATTAAAGCTGCCGATAGAAGAAGAAGAAGAAGAAGAAGAGGAAGAAGAAGAAAAAGTCTGTTCCTGTTTCCGACCTGTCAGATACGACCGAGTTTCCCATTTCCATGCGAGAAGGGCACATTCGTTTTCATTGATGGGGGTTTATCCTTTTCTATTTATATATTCTCTGCTACTTTATTCATCCCTTCCCTTGCTTCGTTTGTTGTACTTGTTTGTTTTCCCATCTGTTTGAGCCTTGTGTTTTCTTAGCCATTTACGTTTGTTTTATTTTATTTATTTATTTTATGTTTGAGCCTTGCGTTTTCTTAGCTTTTTACATTCTTATTTTATTTTATTTTATTTCATCTGTTTGTGCTACGTGTTTTCTTACCCTTTTACATTTGCTTTAAGCTACCCTAGTTATATTTCATGTGGCTTCCAATAATTATCATTGTTATCATATTTTCCTCGCTTTATTTCTATATTTTGCTTTATGTTCAGTTATTCTCTGTTTATATTCTCTGTGCCTTTTCTAAATAAATTCCTGTATCTATGCATGTTGTATTATACCTTTTCTATAATCGAAGTCACTTCCTTTTCTTTCCTTTTCTTTCCTTTTCTAATTTGAATTTATTTTTATAATCGCGTATGCTTTGTTTTTTTTCTTTTATCAGAGCTCTTCTACTTCCTTTCTTTTCCGCATATTATTTTAACCTTTCTTTATGTTTCGTTCATTGTGCATTTATGTTGGTGTTTGTCTGCCATATTATTTTCATTTCTCTCTTTCATTTTTCGTTTATTTTACTAAATTTATCATTCACTTCGTATTTGAATTCTTCATTCGTAATTTCTTCGCAATATCTGTAATATTCATCGCCTTCTTTTCCCTCAAATGCATTGTTTTCATTAACATTAGCTATTTTTATTTCATCGCTGGTTATCCACTTATTCATTTGTCCATTCATATTCATTTATTTAATTATTTATGAGGCTTCCTCTTCCTCATCCAAGGTCCTCTGAATTATTTATTGCTCCCTGTTTTAATAATTCATACTTCTTTTTCGCCATCTACTTTCTATTTATCATCTCAAGGTATAATTTTACGATTTTATCACTATATTCACGAAGATTTCATTTTCTCTGTTTTGTCGATCAATCTGGCATTCAGTGGCGTGATCGTATGGTGTTGGCTTTCCACCTCAATGCCGCGAGTTCGATTCTCGGGCATTCCACTGAGGGGGGCCGTTTAGAGATGTGTATTTCTGATGATAGAAGTTCACTCTCGACGTGGTTCGGAAGTCACGTGAAGCCGTTGGTCCCGTTGCTAGATAACCCACTGGTTCCGTGCAAACGTAAAAACACCATACAAACAAACAAACAAAAAATCTGTCATTCATCGAATCAATTTTTTTCTTAAATCCAAGTGTTTGTTTTCTTTTTTTCATTACTTTAGGCATTCCCTCTTACTATTTTTTAACATTTTATTTTTCTATAACAAAACATAATCGATTTTTCCATTTCTGGAATATTTTTTTTTCCTATTGCAGTACTAAAATTCCAGTAATTCTCCAATTTCAATCTGCTGATAATACTGTATATTCAGGGAATTTTGTGAGTCATCAACATCTGTATGGTACTATGAGAGTTAATTAAACTCAGAGTCTACGTTCTATAAATGTGTGACACACGCCCACACATAAATACACAAAGTACTTTGGCTACACATTACACATAGTACTATTTCTACTGTTTTCCATTTACTCATTCTTAGAATAATCTTTTTTTTTTTTTTAAATCTGCCATTCTTTTGACCCATCCTCAGCATTTCACTTTCGAGATGGCTTTCCCCCAGTTTAGCTGGGGTTTGTCTTGATTGCGGGCCATTGTGCAGGAAACCTCTCCGGCCAGCTCTCCGAGGAGGAGTGACTAGTGTGTTCTCGTAGCAGAGAGAGAGAGAGAGACGAAAGATTGATCGGACTTATATAGCAACAATCACAGAGAAACTAACAAGCCAAAATTAGTAGTGACTAGTGTGTTCTCGTAGCGAGAGAGAGAGAGAGAGAGAGAGAGAGAGAGAGAGAGAGAGAGAAGGAAAATGAGAGACGAAAGATTGATCGGTCTAGTCTGGTATTGCTGGTATATAGCACACACAAAAAAACTAACAAGTCAAAATTAGTCTAGGTTAGAAGAGGGGTGGGGGAGGCTTATGCAGATGTCCAACGCTTTTTAATTAGCTTTATTCTCTGAAGATGGGATTATACGTGGGAGGGGGTAAGGTAGAGGTAGTGGGAGCCCATAGACGGAGATAGCGTAACACGCACGACTAGACTAATTAGAAGAGTAGCAAAGGAGCTTAACACACAGCCGACGTTCAGTCCTAAACAGCATTACCTGTCACTAATAATATGTCCGTGTGACAGAGTTAATATAGGTATATTTGAAGATCTGGTTAATTCAAGGGCCTTCCAAGGTCACTTGGGCTTCCAAGGAACAGAACGCCTGTGCAATGAAAACCTAAATGGAGATTGTAGTCTGCAGCGTTTACGAGTCTAAATGGGAAACACCGTTGCTTGTGCTCCGCCTTGGAGCTAGCCCACCGGATATTGTGCGGGAAGATAGGCCTAGTGCATTTGAACTAGTTCTGTGGTGTACGCAGAGCGTGTGCATGTGTGTGTGTGTGTGTGTGAGAGAGAGAGAGAGATGGGTGCGTGTGTGTATCCCAGGAAATGTTGTTGTTATTGAATCTTATAGTGACTTCAGTATTATTATTATTGTTATTATTATTATTATTATTATATTATTTTATTATTATTATTATTATTGGAGAAAAAATACGCAGTTATGTATGGGCACAAATATATTTTTAAAATAAATCAAACCAGAGCTTTTGAAAATCTAATTGGTTCCCATTTTCATATTTGTACCCATACATATCTGTGGATTTGTTTCTCCATTTCAAGACGCATGCGGCTATTTGCTGCTACCACTACTATTACTACTACTGTTACTACTACTACCTACTACTAGTACTAGTACTATTATTATTATTATTATTATTATTATTATTATTATTATTAAAAGGATGGCTGATCAGCGAAGTTTTGATTTACAGTTCAGATTCTCTGTTTCTCTGGTAATTCCCTTCTTCTGAAGGCAAAAGTTCGCGCAATAATTGTTTAATATTAGTCTCATTCGATCCAAGAAAAGGAGTATGGACACTCCCAGATGCGTTTTCATTTTACTAACACAAACTACAGCTGTCTATATCAACATATGAAATGTGAAGTTTTTGCCAGATATGTATACCAGAGGATCCTTGTCTCCAAATATTAATGTTATTTACTTTTTACTGAACGTGAGAAGAATTATAATGCGTCTCAAGGGCAGATCTGAGCTCTTTTTAATAAGTAAACAGGGTTACGTACACAGTACTTACAAGCATATAAATATGATAACGATTCGCTGTCTCGGGGTCAGTACCATTTATAGGCCTAAGTGCTGTCATCTTTAAGCAAAAGTTCATTGAAAATTCATCGGATGCCGGTGTAAATGGCATTTGAATCATTATTGGTTGGTGTCAAGGGAGCCCTGTCAAGAGTTGTGGGTTTTGTTTCTTTTGTTTAGATGTCAGTTACAATGATATTCATGAAAGTCACCTGATAATTATTTTTCATAATTTGAACACTCAAATAAAAAGAAAAAAAATCATTCTTGTCTTATATCAACATTTATGCCTTGCTTCGCGAAAACTTCTAATAAACATATTAAAAAACGGAATAAGGAAGACGCGTTAGATATTATTAATAAAGAGAATTCTAAATGAAGATGTTTACACACAAATTAACAAAATGCACACTTTTGTCCAGGCAGCAAATTCGTCAACAGGTATCATGACGTCACATGAGAACCCCCCATCCCAACATATTTCGTTTCCTCTTTACTCTCTCTCTCTCTCTCTCTCTCTCTCTCTATCTCTCTCTCTCTCTCTCGTGGGTTTTTTTAAATGTATTCATCCGCATTGCCGGGCGACTGGTCTATGCTATCCCAGTGAGCACGCCAGCAGTCTTCAAGCGCATAAGCACTGCATTACTTATTTACATTTTTATTTATTATTTATTGATTTGCTAATTAATATTTCTTTTTTCTCTTCTAATAACTAATCTCTTTCTTTTCAGTATTTCCTATTATCTTCTGTTACTTCTTTTTTCAAATGAACACCATAATATCTTTGGAAGCTTTGAATTTCAAGTCATTGGCCCCTTTGGTGGGCTTGTTCCATATGAATAGGGTTCATCTTCTGTTTAACGGAGTAATAATAGAATACTCTGTTCTTGGGATTTTTGCTAAGTTTCACGCTCGTGATAATTGCGTTTGCCTCACTCGCAATACTTTTCGTCACTTGAAATAACGTTTTCTCCTTCCTGAAGGCAATTGGCTATAACACGGAGTCATTCGTACTATAGTAGATTCACATCACCCGTGCATCTGATGTCTAGGCCAGTCCCTTACGACGCTCCCGATTGGCTGTTGATAAGCCAATCACAGGGCTGAAATAAAACTTAGTGTCTTTCGAGAGTTCACATGGGTAGGATCTATTTTCCACCTCTCCTGAGGGATACTGAGAGAGACTGAGAGTATTCCAGCCCTGTGATTGGCTTATCAACAGCCAATCAGGAACGTCGTAAGGGACTGGCCTAGACATCAGATGCACGGGTAATGTGAATATACTATAGTACCACTCACTTAAAAGACTGAATCTCCACTGTTGAGAACTTGCTCGATAAGTCACCGTGCTTCGGTCTAGAGAACAATTCATCACGAATTCCTTTTTCTCTCTTTTATTTTTGCATAGAATGCGCTTGACGTGATTCCTTTAGTCATTTTTTCCCCTGTTGGGTGGAGCCTGTTGCTATTGTTGACAAGAGCTAAGTCTATTGTCTTTTTCGTTTACAGCGTCGCTAAGGTCGATGCTACTGTCCCTCCTCATTCAGTAGTATCGTCTGAACTCTTCAATTTCACAGCTCCATTGTTATTCTCTTCATGACTTGAAGTCATTTTAGCTCTTTCATTTCCTTTCCGCGTCACTAAACGTTGCAATTTCTTTTCACGCTGTGCACTTCCGAAACCCCGGCTTGCGAGCGTAAAATTGTAGTCAAATTGATATTCGGTTACGCTGTCGCAGTTTTCATACGAACCAACACCGTCTGTTTCTTACTTTATTATGATATTGCCATTTAAGTTCCATCTCCGAATATGCATTCAAAATTAACTACCGCACGAGACGAACGCAGCGTCTGAGTGACCCAGTTAACAGATAAAAAAAAATACAAGCAGTTTGAACACCGTGAATATAAATTATCCTGCTTAAAGATCATGGCAGTCAACGAACTGACAAAGTTAATTGTTTTCAATTTTAAGTTGGGAGGTTATTAATAACCAGGATGCAAAATGTATATATATATATACTATATATAATATATATATATATATATATACCCATACATAATATATTATATATATAATTATTATATATATATATAATTATATATATATATATATATATATATATATAATATATACGCGTATGCATTAAATTCCAAAACTTACAATGTGTATGGTCCAGCATCTTGAAGATGTCTTAAAAATCCAAGAGACGAAACCGGTCAAGATTTATACCCAGTGCTGCACCTTCGCCTGTGGTACAATTGCATACACATATGCATATGCACACACATATACGTACAAAGTATACATACATATGCATATATATAAAGAGAGAGAGAGTCTGTATCATACACTTTCTCCTTTTATGCAATGCTATCATTGCTTTTGTGGCGTCATCATCACCTCAACGCTAAATGTTGTGTGATCCGTGTTTGTATGCTGAGAGAGAGAGAGAGAGAGAGAGAGAGAGACAGAGAGAGAGAGAGAGAGATGAAAGTGTCTCTTTTTTCCTGTGTGAAATCTAGTAAATATGGAACGCATTATGAGATTTTATTTTTGAAGAGAGAGATGAAAGTGTGCATTTCTTTTTTACTGTGTAAAATCTAATCAATATGGAACGCATTATGTGATTTTTTTTTAAGAGGAGAGAGCAGAGAGAGAGGAGAGAGAGAGAGAGAGAGAGAAGAGAAAAAATGCTGGAGATGAAAATGTCTTTTTTTTTTTACTGTGTAAAATCTAGTCAATATGGGACGCATTATGAGAAGATTTTTTTTTTGTTTTTTTGTTATTTTGAGAGAGAGCGAGAGATGAAAGTGGGTCTCTCTTTATTACTGTGTAAAATCTAGTAAATATGGGACGCATTACAAGATTTTGCATGACAGAGAGAGAGAGTGGGAGAGAGAGAGAGAGAGAGGGGGGGGGGGGGAGAGAGGAAAACAAATCAAACTAGAACTTTAGTACTGACTGAGAGAGAGAGAGAGAGAGAGAGAGAGAGAGACTATAAATACCACTACATTGGTCCCCTCCACGGCAGATCTCGTTATCTGAAAACTTCCATTGTGCGAAAACTTTTGCTCTGGCATCCGAACGAAACAAAGGCCGTATTTGCATGAAAATGTTCTGGTAAAATGGCTGCCTATTGAGTCTTGGCAACTGCAAATTACGGTGGGAGTATGCGCATCAAATGCCGCTACCAGGAGAGAGAGAGACAGACAGACAGACAGAGAGAGATAGAGAGAGAGAGAGCATACGAATATCGCTTCCGTCCGCTGGCACTTTCTGGTGGAAGATATTTGCATTCCATTTGTGGGAATGATCCATTCCAGTTTTCTCGTGGCATATCCCCGTGTATATATATGAAATTATATATATATATATATATATAATATATATATATATATATATTATATATATATATATATATATATATATATAGGAACTCTCTGTCATTTCCCCTCCTTAATTCATTTCCTTAGTTCGTTTTTTTGTTTTCTTTTTGTTCAAAAACGTTTTTTTTTATTACTGCCAATTCCGACTTTCATTCATTTCCTATCTTCCAGTTTCTTATTGTTACCCTAACATTTTCTTTATTTACTTTCTACTTTCGCAACTTTTCATTTTCAATTTTCGAAAAACTGCTTCAGATTTTCGGGGTTCCTTCTCGTTTTCCCGGGATTCAACAAGTGCATTTCATCAGCAAATCGGTCATCACTTCTTCTATAACGCCATCTTTCTCTTTTCAGGAAGACGCCTCGCCACTTTACAGGTATTATCTCAGTCACTTTTCCACCTGGCATTATCAATCGTTCCTTGCTCCCTTTTTCTACGATTACCATCATCTTCAGTCGTCCATTGGACGGATCTGTAGCTTCTATTGTAAAATTTACTTTCAATGTTCCCCGCACAGATAATAACATCGGGTTCATTGTTTGTTCGGCGTTCTCAAAAATAAACACACATATGCACGCACACACACACATACACACACACACGAAAACGGTCCGTAAAATGTTTTTAAGTTTGTTGGGTTTATGTGTGCATGTATGTGTGTGTGTGTGTGTGTGTGGGTGTGGGTGTGGGTGGGTGCTCAGTGCTACCTGTGATCACTTAATCCCAATAACACTACCTTCCGATGAACAATTTTTTTCCATTTGCATAAATACTTGATACGGGCACCATTAGCAGCATTATGGAGCCACGTCATTCTAGCTTTAATGTGACTCCTGACCGTGGCCATTTGCAACAGGAGGGCTTATGAAAATTTGTGGAGCATTCTCCTTTCGAATTCACATAATACTCTTCCCTTATTTTGGGAAAAAGCGGAAATAGCCTGGCAGCTGTTGAAGAGAGACATGCATTATATTTTAAACCGTAAAAGGGAATAGGAAGAAATGTTGGAATTCTAAGGCATATGGCCTGACTAGCGGTGATTTTTACGGGTAGTCATGTCGCGTATAAGCAAACGCTTGTTGGAGAACACAAAACACGCGCACGCGCGCACGCATGGCGTGGAGGTTTCGTTGATTGTGCAATCACCATTTTCTGACTTCCTTTTTTTCTTTAGCTGTCTCATCTTTTGGCCAAATTGCGAAACATTCACACACACACACACACACACACACACACACACACACACACACATATATATATATATATATATATATATATATATATATATATACAGGGTGGTACAAAAGTAGGTTGCACAGTAGTTGGAACAGCTGTGTAAATTGTGTTGAACAGTAGCAGTTTGAGCCCCTGCGCGGATAAAATTTCAGTGCTCTTGTATTATAGCACACAATAAAATCTAATTGTCAATGTAATAACTGTATTAGTAAATATAATTGCATATGTAATCTCAAGATAAATGTTATCATTTACTGGCCACCTACTTTTGGACCACCCTGTATATACGGATATGTCTGTGATGGCATTGTTACGCCTAATGCTGTTGTTATAGAGCAGACAACGCGGTAATCCTAAACAGCGAACGTGGTAACTTTCTTCACCTGACAGGGTAACTTTAGACGGGCTTTCTATGAGGGCGGGCGCCCCTGGTTACCTCTATCCCATTTCCCTTCACGCTCATACGCCCATGCACGCACGCACGCACGCACGCGCACTATGGCGCGAAAGGGTAAGGATGTCTTGTCTAAGTTCAATGTTACTTTTTAGGAGTGTGATTTCTCATCAGTGTTCTTTTTTTTATCCTTACGTCTAAGTTCAACGTCAATTTGTAGAAGAGCGATTTCTAATCGGCCTTCTTCTTTTTTTATCTTTACGTTTAAGTTCAACATTAATATGTAGAAGTGTGATTTCTAATCGGCCTTCTTCTTCTTTTTTTATCTTTACGTGTAAGTTCAACGTTAATTTGTAAAAGTGTGATTTCTAATCGGCCTTCTTCTTCTTCTTTATCTTTACGTCTAAGTTCAACGTTATTTGTAGAAGTGTGATTTCTCATCAGCCATCTTCTTCTTTTTTTTATTTTTTTATTTTTAGGACTATTTAAGTTCGAGGATGTCTTTGACGATCTGAAGAGGATTGGTCAATGATTGCAACTCTTTCATCTTACCCATAAGAGTTCTTTTTCTATCTAAAGTAAACAATAAACTCACACGATACGAGCTATCATTATTTGGCATCACAGTTCCCAGCGAAAGTGGATCCGTTTGTTAGAAAAAAAACATTTATACTGCAAAAATTCGTCGATTTATTTGTCTATGAACCAATGGTTTAGAGATGTTCTTTCCTCCCAATCACGAAGCTACAGGGCCACCTTTGTCAGTTCCTGCCTGTAATTACAGATTATTATTATTCAAACATTCATTACGCACACCTGACGATACTGAGCACATTCGCGAAAAATAAGATACGAAGGCTGTTACCAGGTAACAGCCGTCTAAAACAATGGAGAGGCCGTCAAGAAATCAACACTGATAAGCAGAAACATGCCAAGGAGAAGAAACGTGAAAAAACAGATAAAAGCAGAGATGGATGGAAGCAAGTCAATGTCAGCTTGTCGTACAAAGATTTCACAAAGATTTTGAGAGAGCAGGAAAGGCCAAGCCAGCGGTGCGACACTTTCGATAAGCATTGCAGTCTGTCTGTAACGTAGTGTTTCAGAACATGTCAGAAACTAGCACATTTTAAATCAGATTTGATAATTAACTGCGTCCCATTTTCTATCTTTGTTTGGGTGCCAGTTTTATCTCCGCTTCCGATTTTTTTTTTTTTTTCTGAGTGATGAGAAGATTAGGCCGAGGTAGCACCAGGAAGTGCTAGCCCTCCAGTTCTCACCATTTTGGAGGTATCTAGTCTAATGTCAACTTTTAGGATATATATATACTATATATGTATATATATATATATATATATATATTATATATATATATATATCTATATATATATATATATATATATATATATATATATATATTATATATATATATATATAGATATAAACCCGTGCTGCTGCGTGTGTACCTGTCCTCCGTCGATTTTTTTTACTTTTTGTGTCAACCTGTCCGAACTGGGCTGTCTGTCAATATATTCATTCCACCTTGCCATCTATCTTCCCTTTATCGCCACACGGCTAATCGTCCACTCATTCACTTATGCATCCGTTCAATGGACAAGCCATTCAAAACATTTTTATTGCTTGCAATTGCATCGGTCCCGAATTATTTTGTGAATACCCGCACATGCATGGGATGTTGGTGAGGGGTGGGGGGGAGGGGTGGTTTGTTTGTGTGGTGGAGGTTGGGTCGGGTGGGGGTAGGTGGCAGACAGACAACCAACACGGAGTATCAAAATGAGATTTTCCAGGTAGTATCCCGTTTAAAACGCCCCAGTATCACAAATCTCTAACTAAAATCCGGGTAAAACATGATTAGGAAACCTCGTCTAATTGGTTGCTTAAAATTTATATTTTTTGTTCGGGAGACTGAGCAGATTTTTGAGGGGGCGGGGGGTGGTGGGGGGGGGCGCTTTCTCTAGTATGTTCTTCTCCTTTTTTTTTCTTCTTTTGCCTTCTCTCCCATTCGGTTTTTATTCTAAATTCATACTCATATATATATATATATATATATATATAGATATATATATATATATATATATATATATATATATATATATAAATAACTTATCCACTTAACCGACGAAAATTGGATGTGGGGGTGGGGGGGGAAGAATGTTATACTGTATACTGGGTAGCGCTTAACCACGATATAACGTGGTCAGTAAAAGATCTAAGAACTTGAAAAAAACTACTGAAACTATCTAAACGTCATAATATTAGTTGTCGAACTCTCTAAAAGCTTTATAATGACCTTATATGAAATAAGATGTAATGTTACAATATATTTTCAATACCATGTGTGGAGCTGGTTTCAGTAGTTGAAATAGAATAAAGTTAGCACAGACATTTTGCGTTCGTGCTCGATACACGGTTATGAATATGCTAAAACAGTGTACTTGCAACCACCGTGTGTGTGTGTGTGTGTGTGTGTGTGTGTGTGTGTGTGTGTGTAACTTCATATACAATGTGGATCACATGGTGATAAGAAGACTTTCCTCACACATGCACTTGTAGAAGAGCGTAGTCCCAAGCATGCAATGGTTCGGATACCACAAAAAAAGTTAAATTTAATCTATTTTCTATATTTCAGGTTCAGGCTTCTAGGCGGAAAATGTTCAAGTTTGTGCAAGTCAAGAAAGTACAGCATTAATCATATTTTTTAATTACAAGGTCACTCGAAAAAGACGGATACTCCGTGGCTAGTTTTTCGCTGCGGTGTCATTACATGATAATGCAAAGTAATCTTGACATTTAACTCTGCATTTTTTGTCTAAAGTTGTGCTGCTCTGCCATAATAAAATCCTAGACAAGTTCTGTCCACGCAGTCTGACTTACTGTCGGTCTAAAGGTGGCTGCGTCACGATCGAGAAATCATGTGGCATTCAAGCGTTCTTTGTCCTTTCAGTTTGACGAAAACTCGGTTTAGAGTGAAGCCTACAACCTAGCCAATGCGTTGTGACGAATTTTCCTCAAGTATTTATATAAAGCCGTTTAATACTACCCTACGCCCAAACTTACAATGGATCTTAGTATTCTGTAAGTGATGGAATCGTTAGGCAAACTTTGGCAAGAGTTTGAAACCGGAGCATAATCATGCCTGCGCTTCGTTTGAGTGAGTGAGAGAGAAGACCTTTGAATAGATGACTTAGCTTCATGACGTCACCAGAAACATTTCAGTCAGGAAACTGCCACGCTAGACGGAAGAGCGGAGTCGGATCTCTTATAATAATATATAATCCAACCAGGTCTCTTGTAGCCCGAACTAGATCTACTGTAATCCGGCACTATCGCTTGTAACTCAGCAAACGTGTTACTGTAAAACCGATCTGATATTCTGAAGGAATTATAAATATAAACTATGCTAGTCGCATCTCTCTCTCTCTCTCTCTCTCTCTCTCTCTCTCTCTCTCTCTCTCTCTCTCCCTCTCAACCTGAATTTATTTTTAAGACGGCGAGTTTTACTTACCAGATGTTTCCGAGACCTGGACTTATAATTAATGTTAAGTTATATGCAACACCTGTGATTTCACAGAAGCTTTCGGATCCGCATTTGAGTTGCCAATGTGTCTTGGACGGAGAGAGAGAGAGAGAGAGAGAGAGAGAGAGTGGGGGCGCCGGTTAAGGGCCGGTTTGACCCACCCCGGTTTTAAACGAGATAAGATAATTCTCAGTCAAGTCAAAGCTTAGGCAAGCATTCGTTGCTGAAGGTGACAGACAGCAAGCAGACGCCTTGCTCAACAGTAAAGGAAACTCATACCACCATGATCATCCCGCGTTTCGTATATTAATTAAAGGGAATGAAATATGATAATTACTATGGTAAATGTTAATATATATCGATTTATTTCCTGAAGAGAGATGTTCCACAGTAAAAAAAAGAAGAAAAAAAACACAGAACAGTCCAAACACTGCACCTTGTCACTAACACTTTTGCGTGTTGGAAGAACGCTCTGCGCAGAATACTTCCAGACATTGGTGGCTCCCCAAATCACAGGAAACTCCACAGCAGCGCATCGAATACCCTTACACATGACGCGCAATCCATCCTTGTCTTGCGCAGACTCTTGTTGCTTATATATATATATATATATCTATATATATATATATATATATATATATATATATATGTATATATATATATATATATATATATATATATATATATATATATAGTGTGTGTGTGTGTGTGTGTGTGCGCGCGCGCGCATCCAAAGGAAAATATTTTATACGTCAAAGAAAACAGAAGCAAGGAGAAAATTCTAAGCCTACCCAGTAGAAGGAAAGATCAAAATTCAAAACTGACACTTCTGTATATGCATCCAGGTGTGCGTGTGGATAACGAGGAAATGTATCTTCATCTGATTAACTCAGATTCTTACTTATGTGTACTATCCTCGCAAGTTTAATTTTACTGCTTCTAGTAATCAATGATTTCCACCAGGTGTAACCTCCAGCTGTAGGCTGTCTCCATTTCTTCTTGCTGCATTTCATGTCTTTATGAACACAGATTTAATGACAGCCATCCAATGTGTTATTCCAAAAAGAAATCGGGAAATTACGCTGAATCTACTGAAGTCAGTCAGCCTTCCTTTCCCAGCATATTATCGACTTGACTTCCTTCCGCAGGCATCGACTGCATAAGGGCGGTAGGTCGTCGACCTCTCGAACTTCGAAGGAAAGATTGAGACTATTTTCGTTATTTCCCGACGGGATAGACTGACGGGTAGTACTCTTCTTTGACAGGAATGGAAGGAAGTAAAGACTGATTATCTGTACCAGACTGGCGCAATTCTGTATACACCGTATAATCAAGGAAACCAAAAACAGACGCATACAAGGTATATATCTGGAGATGCTACTGTATACCAGTACTACATAGTTCGGTGTTCCTCCACCAGGGCGGCGCTACAAATGCCTTGCTCGGCAATATCTAAAGGTCTGACAACTGCGTAAATTGAGCAGGGACGTAGTGCGATTGTGAATTCTTTATTTTATACTGAATGTTCGGCGAGTATGTGTTTTAGCTGAGTGTTAGGGCTTAGTGGCTTAGGGCTGGATGTTTAGTGTGTAAAGTATTCAGTGAATGTTTTAGTGGAGGTTTAGGGTTTTGGGTTTCAGTGAATCTTAAGGTGTGTAAGTAGGGTTTAGGGTTTGAATGTTTTATTGTTTTTATTTAGTGTTTAATGAATGTTTAGTGTGGAGGTATTCAGTGAATGTTCAGTGAGTGTTTAGGGTTTAGTGAATGTTTAGCATGTTGGTGTTTAGTGAGTGTTTAGGGTTAGTGAGCGTTAGCATTTAGAGAATGTTTAGTATGTAAGTAGTCAGTGAATGCTTAGTGTGTGAAGTATTCAGTGAATGTTTGTGTTTAGGGTTTTAGCAAATGTTTCTTAATGTTAGCGTTTAGTGAATTAATGAACGTTCAGTGACACTTTTAGCGTTTAATGAGTGTTTAGGAATTTATAATGAGTTTTAGGGTTTAGTGAGTATTTAGTGTTTAATGAATGTTTTTAGGGTTTGGTGAGTGTTTAGTGTATAGTGAGTGCTCAGTGAATATTTAGTGATTGTTTAGTGTATAGTGAGTACTTAGTAAAGGTTTAGATAGTGTTTAGTGTTTACTGTATGCTTAGGATTAAGTGAGTGTTTAGTGAATGTTTACTGAGTGTTTAGGGTAGAGTGAGTATTTAGTGAGTGCTTAGTGTTTTGTGAGCGCTTAGTGCATAATAAAATATCAAACAAATCCAAGGACAGTGACCATACGGAAGTAACAAGGAGCGTTGAGAGATATCATAATGCATTGGTCTAAGGCTGAGAGAGAGAGAGAGAGGAGGAGAGAGAGAGAGAGAGAGAGAGAGAGAGAGAGAGCATGGTGAACTATTGGATGTTACTGTCTATAAGCATCTCACCTCCAAAACCTAGGTCTAATGCTAACAAATGCTGCAGTGTTCAGGACCTGCCGATAACCGGCGCATTAAAATACTAGCTCTAACACTTCAACTTTTTGGCAAGACTAATACACTCAGCACTTTTTTATTAACACAAAAGTAATTAATATTAAACAATCCTCTGTTTAATAGTTTTAACTCTCTCTCGCTCTCTCTCTCTCTCTCTCTTCTCTCTCTCTCTCTCTCTCTCTCTCTCTCATTTAGATCCATTGGAGCCATTAGCGTTCCTCACATAGCAAATGCATATGACTTCTTATAGACTTTCATATATATATATCTATATATATATATATATATATATATATATATATATATATATATATATATTGTTACGTAGTGCAAGTATCTGGGTTACCATTCATCGGTTGTTACCTCACAAAAAGCCAGACACCGAACGCTCATTACAGGTATTAAACGACAATGAATACTCTAAAGGCAACAGTGATCCTTAACAACTTACCAGTTATAACAGAAAATCAGACTAAGTTCATCAAAAACAGGGTGAGGGTAATCTTGTAAGTAATTAAATAATCAAAGGGCATCACTCCATCAACAACTTTAAAAGTCTAAGTATTTTCCCTGATTTTTCAGAAGTCTTAGTACTTCCCTGGTTCTAAGTCACTTCAAGTAAATTGAAGGAAAGCAGATTAATCACCACTCTATGTTTCTACCTAACATAATCATAATCATATGCAAATATACTGGTATAAAAATAAAAATACTTTTACTTGAAAACAAAGTAAAGTTTAATTAATTCTTGAATTAAATTAAGTAAAATTAAATAAAAATTAATTTATCACAAAATTCAAGAAAATTAATTCAATCAAAATTCAAAAGTGTTAGGCAATAATTCAAAATTTGAAATTAATTCACAAGTGCTAAACAATAATAAAACTTGAAAAGAATTCTAAGTAAATGTAAATTAATTCACAAGTGTTAAATTTAATTAAATGTGCAATGATTAAGCAATGAAAATAATTAAGTCAATTAAATTGTGAATGTAAATGAAAATATAAAATAAAAAGGCACACTTCAATAAGAAAATGAAAAAATGCACAAAATGAAACAAACACAAAACACAAAAATTTGCAATGTGTAAAAGTGTAAATCTTTTCACTCAAAACATTGTAACCATCAGTTTTTACCAAACCTTTGTAACCATCTGTTATTAGTTATTAGTTAACCACTGTTCCTATCAATTATTAGTTTCTTACCAAACCATCATAACCATTAGATATTAGTTGCAACTAATAAAAATATAACACACTTTACCTTTTTGGTATACCAACTTCTTTCTTTGGTGCAGTCTTGTTTTACACTTAAAAACCAGGTGCCGTTACAACAACATTGTTTGTTCAGATTCCACAAAAAAAAAACACTATTTAACACTAAATAAACTCTAAGAAATATCAAATATGAAATTTTCAAGTTACGAGTGACCAATTTACGTTATGTTAATATAATCTCAAGGATGTCGAGGGAGAGAGAGAGAGAGAGAGAGAGAGAGAGAGAGGGAGATGTTAACGCCTCGAGAATCTAAGATCTAATGAAATTCTCTTCCTTTGCGGAAACTGGACAGGGGAGATGACAAAACGTTTTGAGACAATAATGCTTCCAGAAGCTTCTAAATCTTACACAACTTTACTCACGAAATGTGTAACCTGCACGTGGCACTTGGCAAAGACATACGCGTACAACACCAGTCTGTTAAAAAAAAGACATGTACGTATTCGTCTTGAACGACACGAAGGAGAAGCCCTTATCACACATGATGACAGATTCCCAAAACACATTGAAGATTCGAGCTCACTTATCAAACGTGTTGACAGATTAGGAAAGCAAATGGATCTCGCAGTTCCTCTAATCTCACAGTGCTGACATAATAGGGAAACAATCGTAGTTTCGAACGGACAAAGAAAATCTCTCTCTTTTTACATTCTACGTTACATATATATATATATATTCTTTTCATATTATGTAATGCGAAATCTGAACACACATTTAAAACATCCTATCTCTAAGCTATCTAGGAAGCTGAAAAAATGTTGTAAAATTCTACATAATATTTTATACAGTCACAGAGGAGATATATGCATTTTGAAAGTAGCAATATATAATATACCTCCCCCCAAAATATTTTTTATCACGGTGTTGAATCCAACGATTCGCAACGAGATAAATAATCAGCAACTACATTGTTTTTGCCACTAATGTGCTGCACTCTTAAGTTATACGTTGCAGGCACAAAGACCACCTGGTCAGTCTTTTATTATGGTTTTTCATTCTCTGTATAAATGATAGTGGATTGTGATCAGACAACACTAAAATTTCTTCATTCCTAGGTCTATTCACATACACTTCAAATTTTTTCAATGCTGTGATTAAGGCTAAAGTTTCCTTCTCAATTGTCAAGTATACTTTCTGAGGTTTTTTCAGTTTTGTAGACATGAAGCACACAGGATGGTAAGATATTATTTTCATCTTCTTGAAGTAGAACAGCTCCAACACCACAGTCTGACGCATCAACTTGTATCACAAATTTCTTGTCGAAGTCTGGAGCTTGAAGTACTGGTCTTGAAGTTAAAATGGCTTTTACCTTCTCAAAGGATTCTTGACACTCTGGAGTCCAAACAAACTTAGCTTTGGGACTAGTTAAGTCTGTCAAGGGAGCTACTACGGCAGAGAAATTTGGGCAGAAACGACGATAGAATCCAGTCATGCCTAAAAATCTCTGTAGCTGTTTCCTGGTAGTAAGTGGGGTAGCCTTACGGATACCTTCTACATTAGCATTTACTGGAGCAAGAAGGCCTTTCCCAACTTCAAACCCAAGATACTGCACAGTTGCCTTGCCAAACTCACTCTTCTCTAGGTTGACTGTTAATCTTGCTTCTTGTAGTTTCTTGAAAACTTTCCTCAGAATCTTCAGATGTTCTTCCCACGTTGTAGAGTAAATCACGATGTCATCTATCGATCCTAGCAGTTGATCCATCACTCATTGAAATGTTGCCGGTGCATTCATCAGACCAAACGGCAGAACAGTATACTGATACAGTTCAAATGGAGTAATAAAAGCTGACAGCAACTTGGCATTCTCATCTAAGGGAATTTGATAATACCCTTTCAACAAGTCTATCTTGGAAACAAACTTGGCTTGCCCAATATTATCAAGTAACTGATCTATAAGAGGCAAAGGATAATTATCAGCCACACTGATTGAATTCAGCTTCCTATAATCAGTTTACATCCTAAATGAACCATCTGGTTTCTTCACTAACACACATGGAGAACTGAAGTGACTTGAACTGGGTTCTGCTAATCCATGTTGCAGCAGATACTCAACTTCCTTCTTCAAAACATCTCGATGATACGGTCATAAGCGATAGGCTCTTTGCTTGAAAGGTCTTCCATCTTCTTGAATCTTGATTTCATGCTTGGTCAGATCAGTACGTCTAGGCACATCTGAAAAAATTTCTGGAAAACTTCTAATTACTTCACTTAAGTCTTCACCTTGTTCAACACTTAGATGTTTCAGTTTATCCTCCAAATTTTCCAAAATTGAAGAATTATTCGTCTTGCTTACAGCTCCCAAATCGTAGCCATCATCGTCTTCTGTAGATAAAGTTGTTTGGGTTACTGACACAGTTTCAGTTTTAGTTTCTGAGAAATAAGGTTTCAAGAGGTTCACATGTATATTCTTTTGTCTTCTTCTTTCTGGTGTTTCAATCACATAAGTTCTATCACTTAACTTCTGAATTATCTTGTAAGGACCTTGATATTATTAGTGAGGGGAAATCTCTTGACAGGTAAGAACACTAACACTTGTTGACCAACACTAAAACTTTTTAGCTTAGTCTTAGCATCAAATCTCCTTTTCATTTTCTCTTGACTCATTTTCAAGTTTTCTAAAAAGAATTTTCTAATCTCTTTCAACCTTTTCCTTAAGTCTTCACATACTCTCCTTGGCTTTCCTCTTGATTTTCTTCCGAATTTTCTGCAAGAATCTTCAATGGTCCTCTAACTTCTCTTCCAAAAATCATTTCATTAGGTGAACATCCCATACTTTCTTGATAAGCACTCCTAACTTCAAACAACATTAATGGTAAACCAACATCCCATTCTCTTCCTGACTCAGAACAATACTTTGTTAGCATACTTTTCAATGTCTGGTGGAACCTTTCCAAGGCACCTTGAGTCTCTGGATGATAGGCAGTGGATAACTGTTGTTTCACTCCTAACAAATTCATCACATCCTGGAATAACTTTGAAGTAAAGTTTGTTCCTCTGTCACTTTGTACTATTTCTGGTATACCAAACTTTGAGAAAAACTCTACAAGTTTTTCAGCAACTATTTTGGCAGATACGTTTCTAACAGGGATTGCCTCTGGATATCTTGTCACAGGACACATTAATGTTAACGAATACTCATTTCCCTTCTTTGTCTTCGGCAGCGGTCCAACCATATTTATAATCACTTTGCTAAAGGGTTCTCCTCTAACTTCTATAGGTTGTAGGGGGGCTTTCTTGATGGTTTCATTCGGTTTTCCAGCTATCTGGCAGGTATGACACTCACAACAAAACCTGCTAACATCTTTGTGAAGACCAGGCCAGAAAAAATATTTCATGATCTTCTCCACAGTCTCCCTGGTTCCCATATGTCCAGACTCATGAGCTACTGCAACCACTTGCTTTCTCAACGGATATGGAATCAAAATTTGATGATATTCGCCCCATACAGCATCTCCTGGTATATCTGTGGGTCTATACTTCCTCATCAGCAAACCTTCCTTCAGATAGTAACAGGTAGGAGTTTGTTGCATCTCTTCTCGATCAACAACTCTGAAGAACAAATCAGTTAACGATGCATCCTTCTTCTGCAAGTCCATTAGCTTCCCTCTTGTCACTTGATCAACTTCAAGGGTTGAATTCTCAATATCTGCTAACTCAGCTACTGTAGTTTCACTACTGTCCTCAGGAACACTTTGACTACTCGGAGTCTCTTCAGGAACATCAGGTTCTTCCTGTTCGTCGTCGCCGTCTTCTTCATCTTCTTGGGAAATCTCTTCTTGGTCAGCACTATGGGAAACTTCACTACCCTGGAATAATTCTTCTAAGCACAAAGATCCTTCACTTGATCCTTCTTGGGTGTGTAAATCCTCAGTTTCTTCACTTGCAGTCGTAGTCCTCTTCATACTTCTGGTAGTTACACAACTAGAAAACAGGTGGGGGTTATTCTTCTCCAACTCTACTGTAGGACTAATCTTCAATGGTTTGTCTGTCACTACAGGAGAAGGAATAAATGGCACACCACCAACTTCATTCCCCAACAGAACATGTACACCTTCCACAGCCAGTGAGTCCTTTACAGCAAAATCAACATTCCCTGTCACCAATTCACATGACAGGAGTTACTTCCTCCCCTCCTATACCCTTCAAAGTAACTGAATCTCCTGTGAGACTCTTCTCCAACTGAGGGTGAGAACCACGTACTAACACACTATGGTTACTCCCTGTATCACGTAATATCTTGACTGGTACCTGCATACTTCCTTCTTGAGTTGACAGCATACCCTCATAGATATATGGCTTAAAAGCCTCCACACTGCTAAGCCACTCACTGCTTGAGGTAACATTTCCACTGGTTGCTAAACATTCAGCTTGTTTAGTTTCATTCTTCTCTGGAGTCTGATTCTTTCCCACACTGCTCTTCGTAGTTTGTTTCACCTGGCCACCTTTCACAACTTGACCAACTGGCTTTGACTGCTGTTGATACCAGTAACACTCTTGACTGTAGTGTCCTACTCTTCCACACTTGAAACAGACAACATTAGGTTTCTGTAACTGTCTTGAAAAACTGGATGAGGATTTCACATTAGCTTGCTGATTTGTATTACCTTGTGTACTCTTGGTAGTATCAATTGTAGGTTTCCCATTAAATTTGTTCCTGTTATTTGGATAAGACTTAAAACCTGGGCGTTGTTGACTCTGCTACTTGACATTGTAATTACGTTTACTACTGATTATATTGTAATCTTCACTCAGTGTAGCAGCTTTGTCAAGTTTCTTCACCTCTCTCTCTCTTAAATAGGCTCTTATATGTTCAGAAATTCCTTTAAGATACTGTTCAAGAACAAGTAACTCTTCTAACTCATCAAAAGTTTTAACTTTAGCAGCTTCTACCCAACGTTTGAAACACCTTCTCACTTTGTAAGCATAATCTATGAATGTTCCCTTCTCATCTTTTCTTAAATTTCTGAATCTTTCATTGTAGTACCCTGGGGTCATCTGGTAAACTTGTAGCACACTGTGTTTAAGTACCTTGTAGTCTTTACACTGATCAGCTGTTAAGGCTAGATAAGCACTTCTCCCTTTACCAATTAAGACACTTTGTAGCAAAACTGACCATTTATCTTCTGGCCATCCCATACCTGAAGCCACTTTTTCAAAGTGATCAAAAAACTCATCTGGAGCTTCTTCAGTAAACTTAGGGATTAACTTCTGTACTCTCACTACATCAAATACAGGGTCTTGATTACCTTGGTTAGGGTTAGACGGTGTTACAGGTAATGTGGATCTAGCTCTTATCAATTCCATTTCCCTTTTATGTCATGCGATTTCTCTTTCCTCTTTTATCCTTTCTCTTTCCTCTTCTGCTGCTTTTACTTCTTCTCTTTCTCTTCTTTCTTGTTTTTCCCTGTCTATTCTTTCTCTTTCAGCTTTCATTCTCTCTCTTTCAGCATGCATTTTTAGCTTAATCAAATTCTCTTCTGCTTCAATGCATTTAAACTCTAACTCTGCATCACTTTTCTCTTTCTTTTCTGCTTGCTTATTTATGAGATCAGCACTTGCTACATACAACAACTCTTGAGCCAATTCTAACTCATCTTCATCAGTTATTCTACAAGAGTTTATCAATGATTCCATAGCAATACATCTTATTTGTGCCTTCACCATACTAGTAGACACATAACCACCACATGCCACTGTTAAAGCGCTCCACTGTGCCTTAGTCAGTGTGGTTTTAGATAAAACTTGGATGGAAGGGGCTGCTAAAAATTCCTGAACCTTGAACTGAGCCATTTTCCTCTAAGTTATCAACTTACAATTCAATGCAATAAATGCAAAACAAAATTATATGGTCACTCTCCCAACAAAATATATCCCTAATCTTGTAAGTAATTAAATTAATCAAAGGGCATCACTCCATCAACAACTTTAAAAGTCTAAGTATTTCCCTGATTTCAGAAGTCTTAGTACTTCCCTGGTTCTAAGTCACTTCAAGTAAATTGAAGGAAAGCAGATTAATCACCACTCTATGTTTCTACCTAACATAATCATAATCATATGCAAATATACTGGTATAAAAATAAAAATACTTATAAAAATTTTAAATACAAAAATTTATTATCAAACTCAAAATTTATAAGTGAAATTCACAATATCAGGGAAAATTACTGTTACTTGAAAACAAAGTAAAGTTTAATTAATTCTTGAATTAAATTAAGTAAAATTAAATAAAAATTAATTTATCACAAAATTCAAGAAAATTAATTCAATCAAAATTCAAAAGTGTTAGGCAATAATTCAAAATTTGAAATTAATTCACAAGTGCTAAACAATAATAAAACTTGAAAAGAATTCTAAGTAAATGTAAATTAATTCACAAGTGTTAAATTTAATTAAATGTGCAATGATTAAGCAATGAAAATAATTAAGTCAATTAAATTTTGAATGTAAATGAAAATATAAAATAAAAAGGCACACTTCAATAAGAAAATGAAAAAATGCACAAAATGAAACAAACACAAAACACAAAAATTTGCATTGTGTAAAAGTGTAAATCTTTTCACTCAAAACATTGTAACCATCAGTTTTTACCAAACCTTTGTAACCATCTGTTATTAGTTATTAGTTAACCACTGTTCCTATCAATTATTAGTTCCGTACCAAACCATCATAACCATTAGATATTAGTTGCAACTAATAAAAATATAACACACTTTACCTTTTTGGTATACCAACTTCTTTCTTTGGTGCAGTCTTGTTTTACACTTGAAAACCAGGCACCGTTACAACAACAATGTTTGTTCAGATTCCACAAAAAAACACTATTTAACACTAAATAAACTCTAAGAAATATCAAATATGAAATTCTCAAGTTACGAGTGACCAATTTATGTTACGTTAATATAATCTCAAGGATGTCGAGGGAGAGAGAGAGAGAGAGAGAGAGAGAGAGAGAGGGAGATGTTAACGCCTCGAGAATCTAAGATCTAATGAAATTCTCTTCCTTTGCGGAAACTGGACAGGGGAGATGACAAAACGTTTTGAGACAATAATGCTTCCAGAAGCTTCTAAATCTTACGCAACTTTACTCACGAAATGTGTAACCTGCACGTGGCACTCGGCAAAGAAACATATGCGTACAAGACCAGTCTGTTGAAAAAAAGACATGTACGTATTCGTCTTGAACGACACGAAGGAGAAGCCCTTATCACACAAGATGACAGATTCCCAAAACACATTGAAGATTCGAGCTCGCTTATCAAACGTGTTGACAGATTAGGAAAGCAAATGGATCTCGCAGTTCCTCTAATCTCACAGTGCTGACATAATAGGGAAATAATCGTAATTTCGAACAGACAAAGAAAATCTCTCTCTTTTTATTTTTACATTCTATGTTATATATATATATATATATATATATATATATATTCTTTTCATATTATGTAATGCGAAATCTGAACACACATTTAAAACATCCTATCTCTAAGCTATCTAGGAATCTGAAAAAATGATGCACAATTCTACATAATATTTTATACAGTCACAGAGGAGATATATGCATTTTGAAAGTAGCAATATATAATAATATATATATACATATATGTATACAGATATATATATATATATATATATATATATATATATATATATATATATATATATATATATATATATATATATATATATATATATATATATATATATATATATATATATATATATATATATATATATATATACTATATATATATGTGTGTGTGTGTGTGTGTGTGTGTGTA
>NC_061107.1:81916384-81929726 GCF_015104395.2 Macrobrachium nipponense | reverse complement strand
AAAAAAAAAAGTCCAACTCAGCACTTTCATCCGATGTGAACTTATCACCGAAAACGCAGCAGAGGACCACCACCTCGATCTCGAGGCCATATTTACATCATTTTTGAAAGACGTCGCCAAAAAGCTTGGTGACTAAGAATCTAAGAATATACTGTTCGAAGGGCAGACAAGGTTGTTGCATGTCGTCCTACCAAGTGAAAAGTGGCACCAGAAATTGGAAAATATCTTGAATAACGCACTGGAGTCAGCTAAATTGCGAGATCCCCATCAGATGAAATTAATTAAGGAAGACCTTAGCCAAACGGCGTCTCTGGAGGCACCAGATTACGAAGGATGCAAGACTTTGAAACTCGCTTGTGTATAAGGCGATACTGAAATCATGAGAAAGGGAAACATTAACTCCCAGATATCCACCATCACTAAAGGGTTAGCAAGAAAAGTAAACATGTTAACTCGTTAATGCCAAACAGAAATAATTGAAATTCATCAGCTATACCTTCATTCCCGCAAGCTATTAGAGGCGTCCCCAAAAAAATATCACCACGGCCTCTCTTGATGTTGCGACTATTCCAGTTCCTTATTAGACGAGTGGGTTGCATACCCACCAATCGATTTGGCACCCCGACTTCGCTTCCCGCTGCTGCCAATGCCAAACCATAAAAATTTATTGCTGGTGATTAGAAATTCCTTTCCCGATATAATATGGTTCGGATCGACAATAAGCTGTAGGTCCCGTTGCTGAGTAACCAATTGGTTCCTAGCTACGCAAGAATATCTAATCCCTCGGGCCAACCCTAGGAGAGCTGTTTATCAGCTCAGTGTTCTGGAAAAACTAAGGCATACTTAACGTTTTGCGACTGTTCTCGTCAGCGAAGCAATAGATATGAACATTGAGATAATTTATCAAAATAGTGCCTCTAGAGCAAAATATACTGAAATTGGCGCTCACAACACTGCAATGGACCACTTCTTGCATTTAATAACAATTCCGATTAATTTCAACGGGAGACAACAATGAAGGCCTCGGGCAAGAAATAACCTGCTTCGCTGACCTACTGTTATCATTTTATATCCTTTATTTTCATATTTATTTAAGCTGAGATACTTATAGTGGTCAACTACTATGTCTAAGTAGATGGAGTAGCCATGGGCTTACCCTCCCCCTTCCCATTCATGGTACCCTTCGTTAAATTTTAAGTTTTTCATTGACACAAGAAATACATACACACACGCACACACACTGAATGTCACGCTTGTAATATATTATATATATATATATATATCATATATATATATATATATATATATAATATATATGTATATATATATATATATATATATATATATATATATATATATATATATATATAGTAGAGAGAGAGAGAGAGAGAGAGAGAGAGAGAGAGAGAGAGAGCTTAAACCAAATCCAATTTAATGGAAGCACGAAATTTCCCAATTCGTCTGTTTGACCTCGAATACTCAAAAGCTGGACCGTGCATGGCCTTATGCAGTATTGCCACGGCCAATATTGGGTCACGATGGTAAGTTTCACCTAACTCCTTGTTTCCATAATCCATCTTCTTACTCTTATAATGATTTCTATTTATCTCTCTCTCTCTCTCTCTTTTTTTTTCGAACTTCATTCATCTCGACAGGTTCTGTACTCGTACGCGTACATAAAACGCCCACAATCATAGCATTAGCATAAAAAAAACACTCAAGCTTTTATAAGACAAAAGAGGCTTTGATTACAGCTGTAACTTGAACATTCCAAAGGCGATAAATTCACCGGACAGCAGAGTCAGGAACCAAGGAATTCAGTTTCCCACGCAATGCTTAAGAAACTCCTCCTCCCATGACGGAGTTCCTCCCACTTCATAACTCTCCCCTTCGACAAGATGTGAAATTAATACGGAGTGGGTTTGAATTATAGGAGGGGGGACAATAACAAGAGGAACAGAATTCATCCGGGTGTAAAAAAAAAAAAAAAAAAAAAAAATCTGGCCTTCGGTGGTCCTTATGCTTTTTAGCATTACATAAAATTCTAATTTAGCCTCAAACAGCTACAATGTTCATACAAACTCATTAACTCAAATATATGCATGTATTACAGAAGTATATGCAAATTATATAAATTTGCGTAATTCTAAAAATGTATAAATAAATTTCCGTAATTCTAAAAGTGCAAATACACGGTAAATGCAAGAATGATTTTACTTCTATATATACCCGAAATATACGTAGATAGCGAAAATGCACATTCAAGGTTAATTGCGACTATTAATCATAATAACATTTATTCTAACAGCTTTTGAGATCACGGACATCCAACCAATCGTACGAAACGTCAACACTAAACTACTGTGACAGTAATATTACGTTGATCGAGAATTTTTCGAAATCTATCTGACCTTGGCTTCTTTTGAGAATCAAACATCCTTTTAGCCGTTAAAAATACCCTCACACAATCATCTATAACTTTCTTGAACCGTTAATTGATTAACTTATAGCCATTTCTTACTTAACACATAATTACCTTGCACATCAGTATATTTCTAAAAACTTCATTGGTTCCTACATTTCCCATCAATATGATTTTGTCATACAAACACAGAGCCAATTCCGTCCAAATCTATTTACAGCAATCACAAAAGCCTTTAAAACCAACCTAGCCACAATTCTCATTGTTGACCTTGGGGTTCACACCAAATTCTCAGCAACTTATGTCATGGAACAATACCCTGATCGGAGGTGGAAACAATTACAATTAGGTTCAGACTAGTCACTCATAAGTCGTCTTCACTCCCCAAATTCCACCAGTAATGAAAACTCAATCATCCACACCAAGTCTGAACACTCTTGACACTAGTACACTCATTAAGCCAAAAACGCTGTTCTGCTAAAGCGGGTTTAAACAGACAGGAAGGTTATTCATTGCCATTCAAGGAGGCACAGCAATGTGTAGCTAAACATATTCTCCATCACTAATAAAGTACACATCATCTGAAGACCAAGACCTATAGGCCTCCAGAGAGAAAAAAGTTCCTGCACTCCAGCGTTTTGCCATCAGCAGGGAAGTTGAAGAAAATTATGGTTAATGGTTGGTATTGGGAAATACGGAAATATCACTGTACCAGAGGAACACGCCAAGTTATGAGCTCCTTATAGACCGATCACCATAGGTGATCCAAAGATAGAAAATGTTAAGGCCTTGGTCCAGATGGCATAACAATCATACAGACCAAAGAAGTGCTCTAAAACTGCAGAGAAATTTTTCGAAATGTTTACAGTGCATTCTTGTTTTACAATATTTCACGCCAGTCTTTTGGCTTAATATATAAAAAAGAACCATGTTCATCTCCAAGCCAAATAAATATCCCAGCAACCACAAAACTTCAGCGTGTTTACCATCTTGTATAAAATTCTAAGTTGATTGAAAACAACTGGTGCAAAGGTTCCTGCACTTACCAGAGTACCACATCCTGCTTTCAAACAGTTTTTGGCATCTGTCAGCAATGAAGCAAGCAAAATGCTATTTCAAATTACCATAACTCAATTAAAAGTAATGCAGATAAATAGCAAATCAGTATTAATAGCCTCAGACTTCTATAAACACTCCCGACATCATTACAGTGATAAACCAATTCCTATAAACCAGAAATTTAATCATTCACCATTTAACAGTGCTACAGGTCACACAACTGCTCCCTGAGCTGGAATCCTACAGGGCTTATCACTGAGGCTAATACTGTTCCTGACTTATGTTATTGATCACCTACAAACAACTCATATTACAATAATAGCAGTATCATTTTGCAAACTAGATTATATCTGTACAATGCTTCGATGGTATATGATAACTAAACTGTGCAGACAGATGAAAATCCAGCAAGTTTAGAACTGGCGTTACAATAAGACCTAGATTAGAAAATCACGAACGAATCACAGCTAAATCCAAGAGGCATACACAATAACCACCAACAAAAGAGAAGTATTGAATTAAGCTTTGCTGAGAGAAAATGCCTATTTTGATAGATGGCAAAAAAGATGTAAAATAAAAAATAAAAATAAAAATCTGACAGAATGCGCCTAATAACTCTGCAACAGAACTAATTTCAGTCTCTCCCGAATATTTTCAACACCAAAGAAACGTGAAACTTGTTCCATACAATAGTCTTGTTAGACCAAACTTCGAGTAGACTTATAAGATTCTAACTACCACAACTAAGATAAAACGTAAAACTAAAAAAAAACACGACTTAAGAACGAGGGAGATAAAAGTGATAATTCAGAATAGTGAAGGAGGTTTATCATCAACACAAAAACAAATAACTACTAACAAACAGCAAGCATTCCACCCCAATATGACAGTCACACCACAACACAAAGGAAAAGACTAGCAGCTGACACTGAAAGATTTTCATTGCATAAACATTTTTTAAAAGACTAAGACCAAAAGAAATAATCTCGCCAATTCAACTGGATCTTTAATAACCGTCTTTTAAGCCAAAGATAAATGGGACAGGCAATTTAATGCACATTCCCTGACCCAGCAAACACACACCTTCCAGAGAGAGAGAGAGAGAGAGAGAATGGTAGCTATTCAACCACGAATACAATGATAAACCTTTCTCGTAAAAAAAGAACGGTTATTAGCGCACGAAAACAAAAGCATAAAGGGAATTCCAGAGTCTGGCAACAGAGGGAGAGAAGGGCAATTAACGAGTAACGAAATCAGATGACAGACAGCTACGGATGTGAGCCTCTTCGTCAGCCTAATCCTATAATCTCACTATCCTCCAGATAGGAAACAGTCCTGGTCTGTTTATAACAAATATGAAAATGGCACGCCTCTTTCCTCCCTTTCAAGGTGGCTTTTAAAAACCAGGTTGCCGGTCCTCATTTTAAATCTAATCCAAACTCCTGGAGGATATTGCATACACAAACCTATCCCAGTTTTCTTTTTGTCAAGTCGTCAGAAAGTTACACTCTCCTTTGTCGACACCAGGGGAAACGTATCATCTTTTGTGGAGCAATCGGAAATGGAAGCCATGTACCAACGCGAGCAAGTAGTTACTCTAATGAAAGGAGATTGTCTACATTTTATACACTGATTTTTTTTTTTTTGGGGGGGGGGGGTTTTCTTAGATTTTTATCTTTTTTTTTTCATTTTTTAACATTTTTACTTATCTACTTTTTTTTGCTTTTTTAACATTTTTATTTATTTACTTTTTTTTTGCTTTGCTTTTTTAAAATTTTTATTTTTGTATTTTTCAGTTATTTTTTCTTTTTGGTCCCACTAATCATCTTCACCCCACCCACATGGAACGATTAGAACACAGCCCATTGTCGAGATAAGAGAATAAAAAACGCTGGCTTAAGAATAACGATGAAGAAGATAAAGGGGAAGTATAAAGAAAAGATTCATTAGTCTTCATATTTTTGTCTTTTGTTCATGGATTAATGTGACAGGAAATTGGAAAGAGTCATGCACGGGTGGCGTCATTAAATTTACAGAAGGCTTTTAAGATATTTACAAAATGACGTATGTCATATTAAAATGGTTACAGTTTTTTCCTCTCTCTCTCTCTCTCTCTCTCTCTCTCTCTCTCTCTCATCATTGCATTTACCATGACCTCTCTTCCTCTTCGTTTATTCTAGTCCTTTCCAGCCAACCTTCGTATAAAGACTAAGGTAACCGCGATGTTTTCTAGACCATATTCATTTCATTTTTTTATTCATTTCCCGATGAGTTCATTTTCCTCGGAGGCTCATTTTCCAACTTGCTGAATTTTGGATAGATGGTATCGTGATTATTTTGGGAATCCTGAACCAAATAATAATAACCTTACTATAATGGGCGTTATGTCTGTCCGTACGTCTGTCATTCAATCACGGCCAAACGGCTGGTCCGATGGGCATAAAACTTGACAGGGTTATAGTGGGGACCCCTAAGATGGTTTATAATGGGGTTTCATCCTACTCCCCCACCCCCTCCCCTAATTTGCTAATAATAATAATAATAATAATAATAATAATATAATAATAATAATATTGAAAAAGAAACCCAAAAATCACTGTGTTTACTTAGAAGTAAACACGTTACACAGTCATTTTGTGGGTTTCTTTTTCAATCTTCAATAATAATAATAATAATAATAATATGTTAAGAGGATAGTAGTGGTTGACATAACAAACAAACAAAACAAAAAAAGCAAACGAAAAAACATTATAGGGACATGGACAGCGCCCAATTGCCAACAAAATCTTCACGATGCATCACCCACACAAACAATAGACAAATAAACGAGAAAAATGAAGTCTGGAATAACAGCTGATTAATTAAAATAGAAATAGCAAGTGGAGAATTCGATATCTTAAGATGATAACCACCATTCAGAGGATGCATATAACTCATCGATAGGTTTCTGTCACTTAATTCTGCGAGGTTAGGTTTCATATCTTGGATAGAATTAAAGGGCCAAAATAAAATCATATCTACATAAGAGAAATGCATATGTTATCTTACACATTGAAGGTCAATGCGGATTGCACTGGCAAATGAAATATATATATATAATATATATATATATATATATATATATATATATATAATATTATATATATATATATACACAATACACGAAGGAAAGAGAAGCGATTGAGTTCTGCAAGGCCTTTCCGAATTTTTGGCCTTTATTCAGTAAGCTAAGTTAAAGGACGAGAAGTCGAAAGGCCTTGCAGATTTTTTTTATATTCGTCACATTTCATATTTTCGTGATTCAGTTAAATAATATTATATAATATATATATAATAATATATAATATCTAATTATATATATCTATATATATCCTATATATAAATTATATATATATTTATATATATATAATATATATAATATATATAATAATAGATATATATCTATATATATATATATAATTATTTCCTTTCCTCTTGGGCGCATTTAAACAAATCTCCAACTGACCACTCTATAAATAGTGATATATACATTATAAGTAGCTAAATACACGTGTACTCAATAAAATCACAGGAAATGGGCAACCAGTTTGGCTGCGTAGCTGACGCTAATTCACTGTGTATTCGGCGAATTCAGTCACTGTCTCTCGGGTAATTCACTCCGTATTCAATCACTGTCTTTATCAGGCACTCACCTCCTATGACTCCTAGATAAAGTGGATAGCTGATAACGACAGTGATTAGATGCACGGTGAAGTAGAGGCTACTTTGCAGTATTTAAAGTTTGGCATCGCTTTGTGATTGTGTAGAATATACGCGTTAACCTATTTATTGCTCATCACTCATGCCCTCATTTGGGAATTTTTTTAAATGCTACGTTTATGAAATATGTTTCATAGACGGCATCTTTTCAAACAACAACAACAACAACAACAACAACAATAATAATAATAATAATAATAATAATAATAATAATAATAATAATAATAATAATAATAATAATAATAATGATAATAATAATTCAAAGAAAACTCATAATCACTTAAGTTAATAAAATAAAATAGAAAAGTAAATCCACAGTAATATGTCTGTTTGATCTTGTTATTTAAAATACAAAGCAGAAAGCTTTCGATGACCTGCACGGTCCTCCTTGTCAATTAGAGATTGACAAGGAGGACCGTGCAGGTCATCGAAAGCTTTCTGCTTTGTATTTTAAATAACAAGATCAAACAGACATATTACTGTGGATTTACTTTTCCAATTTAATAATAATAATAATAATAATAATAATAATAATAATAATAATAATAATAATAATAATAATAATAATCAGTGCTATTACCACTGTTCTTATTTCTTCCGCTGTTCACTATGCACACGGATCAAAGTGTAGAACAGAAGTCCAGTTTTCCCCAGAAATAAAAAGAAAAGCCCAAATACAATAAAGGACTAAATAACTGATAGGGCTACGACTCCCAAACAATCCATTCTAAACCTGAAAATACTTTAAAGTCTTTATGTTTTCTAATACGTCAATAAATGCTTCAAGAACAATGGTTTCTTTGTTTGTTTGAATGGTGTTTTTACGTTGCACAGAACCAGTGGTTATTCAGCAACGGGACCAACGGTTTTACGTGACTTCCGAACCACGTCGAGAGTGAACTTATATCACCAGAAATGCTACACATTTCTCACACCTCAACACCTTGATGGAATGCCCGAGAATCGAACTCGCCGCCACCTAGGTGGTAGTCCAAGACCAAACCGATCACGCCACTGAGACGCTGTACTAGAACAATGGTGACGATGAACCTGATAACCAGGAAGAGTGAAAGTGTCCTGGCTACCATGAAGTCTCAAAGCTTAGCAAGAGAACCAAAGATATTTTTAGACAAACACCTGTGCAGCTTTATTATTAAGTGCAATTAACTGCTGCACTAGTACACAGATAAGCTGTACACTTGGTGAACACGCGGAAAACAGGCGAGTCCACACGCACAGTCGCGAAGTTGTACACAAGTGCACTTGACTAACAGATGTTTTTTGGAAATGAGGATTAACGGAATTCATATCAGATCTAAGCCAGAAAATTTGGTAATAGAAAAGGATATGAGATTAGATGCAGGAAAGAGAGAGAGAGAGAGAGAGAGAGAGAGAGAGAGAGAGAGAGAGAGAGAGAGAATGTTCTTTAATTTCTCTTTTATGCTATATATATATATATATATATATATATATATATATATATTATATATATATATATATATATATATATATATATATATATATATATATATAATATATATATATATGTGTGTGTGTGTGTGTGTGTGTGTGTGTGTGTGTCGCGCGCGTCTATGTAAGTGATCAGTTAAGAATCATTACACTCTACATAACTCCTCAACAATCTTTTATTTCATATAACTAATAACAACCCAAATAACAGTGGAGTATCACTGAGTCAATTGTGAAACCTGAATTGAACTGGGTATAGAATTTAGGCCGCGGGCATATCGCTGAGACATATGAGGTCATTCAGCGTTGAAATGGAAACTGACAGCGAAAAGTCTGAAAGGTGTAACAGGAGGAAAACCTCGCAGTTACACTATGGAAGAAAGAGAATATGCAAGGAGGTACGGTAAAAGGAATGAAAGGGGTTGTAACTAGGGGCCGAAGGCACGGTGCCAATGATCTTAAGTGATGCTTACAGTGCACAGCATGAGGTGCACTGACGGCACTGCCAACACCCCCCTCCCCCCTTCGGAATTATTATTATTATTATTATTATTTTTACTGTCTCTAGCTTATGAACTACATTCACACTCACTGAGTATATAACAGAAGATATTCCAATATTCTGTTGAACTTCAACATGATGTTAATTATAAACTCGTAAGGTAGTACAAAAATTTCCCTATAGAAAAATGGAGATAGGATGAATATGGAAAATGCAAGAAATAAATAACTACTATGAGATTCAGGGCCTCTGTGACACGGTTTTTTGGACTTTGCTCCTTGTCAAAGCATCGGATGTAGCTGAAAGTTGACATATGTATATTTTACAACCCCACACAAATTTTGTCAGCATTATCAATAACCTAAACCCGATAGTTTTAATTTTTATAGAGTAAAAATGCTCTAGCCGACGCCATGGCCAATGATTACGAGCCAAGAGTCGAAAAACATTCATTACGTAAGCAAAGTAAATACCTTTTGACGAAATGTTGCTCCGCCCATCCACTAGACAGAAACCCATTCACCTTGTTCCATCGGCTCTGAAACTCAAAGACTTTATGAATGGCGGAACGATACATAGATGTGGGTGGGGTATCTGTGCTAGCGTAGTAATACTACTGTAGCAGTAGTGCCACAACAGTATAGCAGTAATATACATGAATTAAACGTTTAGGCCAACTGCTGGGATCCTTGAGGATCATTTAGCACTTCTTACAACTACTCGAGAAATGAGTTTTTATAGCCAAAAGTTAAATTTTCTAATCCAACAATGCCCATGATAGCCTTCAGTGTTATCCTGATTTATAACGAGGCCAAAGTGGGTGGAGCCTCATGAAGTTATCATTCTGACGATAATTATGGTGAAGGTTTAAAGCCAAAATACGATACCGGCTATTTTTTTCAGTAAATAGGTAGATAGCCAATAAATAAAAATTGCATGACATTGGATATAGCAGTTATCAAATCAAGCTTGTCTACTATGTTTTTGAAAATTACCATCTATTCCCTACATCTTGTCAATCTGATAGTGACCTATAAAGCAGACTGTAATTTCTTAGGAAACTTATTTTGGGAGTTAGACTAATAATCGAAGTGTTTTTGTATTTATTAACATATTTTGTTGGTTTGTTCATTATGACAATTATCAGTGGAGACGTTCAGAGTTCATAAAGGTGTGCTGCTTTGCTTGTATTTAAATTTGTTTGTCATTGTTGCCAGAGGTATATAGCCTTCGTTACGTATAGCCAACCATCCATCGAGAAAGAGGGAAGAAATGCTGTCATAAGTTACGTAACGAGTGCGTTCGAAACCTTTTCTCTGAGTAAGTTAGCCCGTCTTCAAAAAAAGTCACTTTTACATTGTAAGTACCAAATTTATTCAACTTACGTAATGCAGAATACAGTCAAAATTTATGTGTAGATATAATGTGTATTCTGAATAAGCGTTATATTTATGAAATGCATAGAAAAAAAGTTATTGCGAAAAAACCGTGTTACAGAGGCCCTGAATCTCGCAGATCAATTGCAAGGATTTTCAACCTCTCAAAAGCAATTTCTGTCAATCAACTTGATTGGACTTGTAAACTGCAACATAAGATCGGAGTCTGAGGATATGAGAGATTGTCCGATTACCCTGACATACATGGTAATGAGGAGATAGCAGAACTGAGCCCCGCCCACCACCACCCCCAAAAAAACAACAAGAACAAGAACAACACCAAAGAGAAGTTATCAGAGCTACTCGCGAAATATACTCCAGTTCATCTCTACGCGACCATCCTCATGAGCACAGGCTGACCAGAACCGGATTTTTCCGTGAGAAGGCATAACGCTGACTAGTGGATTTTTTTTTTTAATTCGTGTAGGGGAATTTTGCTGCTGAATTAACAGTCGTCGCCAGTTCTGTTTAGTTATGACCAGAACCCACCTAGGGAATTATGCCCGGGAAGCGACACGTCACGTTATTCTGTGCAGTCTCGCAGGATGTGACGCACATCGTCGGTATATAAATGGACATTGGCAGGTAGAATACAAATTGTTTTTGTTTTCCAATTGCTCCATTTTGTAATTAAGGTTGGACTTTACTAGCGGCGGATGGTTGTGTAAAGGGTGAATCAGTAACGAAAGTGAAATGTTTGGTTAAAAGAAGAAGAAGAAAAAAAAGGAGTCTTCTGTGTTAGCGATGAGATAGGAAGATTGAATTATGCACACAAATAAATTACTTGTACTCTCTACCGGTGATTTCCATGTAAAATACTAATCATTATTGTATTTTACTCATTTGTAGAATACCAATACCATGAGTTATATAGTTACGTAACTATTTTTAAGCAAAGTAAAGATATGAAATAAAAACAGCACAGTCCAAACTAAAGCAATGATAATTTTATCCAAATTGTTAGAACTCATACTATATAGGAAGGATTTCTTCCACTTATTTGCAATAATACAAGCAATATAAAATTCATTACGATAAGAAAATTTGGGTATTTTATATATCAAGAAAATATTGGATGTTTGATCATTCCTCAATCACCCTCAGGACTGAGTTCTTGAATTCTCTGAACTTCTTGTGTGTTCCCTTACTTCATGGCTGTTCTCTTGGCCGGTATACGACCACTCAGACAGTGGGGGAAGTTCTCTTATCCAAATGTTCTAAGTTCTATTAAATACAAGGCAACTGAGGACGGGAATATCATTGAAAGCATCGTCAAAAAGCATCCAAAAGATACCGATGAATATAAACGATTAAAATCAGAAAAGATTTAAAAACTCACGAAAGGCGTTCTCAGGAGATTTCATGAATATAGAATTACAGAAAGATAAACAATGCGACATTTCCTGGTCGACTGCGGTGTAATAAGTATGCAAGCTATCTTGCGCGCGTTTTTTTTTTTCTTTAAGGGGGGGGTGGGCAGTGTAATATATTTACCATTCGTACATATACTGCGAAAGGTCTCAACCCGGTGGAGTGAAGCGCACACTGATCGTTAACGTCTGTTTTTTTTCTCTCTCTCTCTCTCCTCTCTCTCCACCCCCAGCCAGGATCCACAAAATTCGCCTAGCGACTAGGTACCCAATTCACTGCTTACGAAGCCTCGCAGTTGTGACCCAAGGACACTGTAACTTGCATTACCAGACCATGAGAGAGAGAGAGAGAGAGAGAGAGAGATCTCGTGTTTTATGCAGATTGCAGCTTTTCCCTGTCGAATACGGGAACATTATTCCAATCATGGAACATTATTCCAGTCATGGAATTCATGGCAACTCTTAACATCGTTTTAACTATTTTGGTCCCCCTTTTTTTTTCGGAGGCCGTTGGGACTAGCAACTCCTTGATGCTCGTATTCAATCCTAGGCCCGAAGAACATGGGATTAATGCTTGCGGAGGTTTGTTTGTTTGTTTTTATACGTTGCACGGAACCAGTGGTTAATCAGCAACGGGACCAACGGCTTTACGTGACTTCCGAACCATGTCGAGAGTGAACTTCTATCACTAGAAATACTACATATCTCTCACCCCTCAATGGAATACCCGAGAATCGAACTCGCGGCCACCGAGGTACCACGCCAACACCATACCGACCACGTCACTGAGGCGCTAATGCTGGCGGAGGGGAAAATAATTTATGGAAATAAGATTTGATTTTAAATAAGGATTGACTTTTTTTCAAGGCATAAATTTTATTTTGATAATTACGAATCAAGCAAATAATAATACGCGAGGTAAAACAAAAGAGAGAATAAGAAAGAGAAATGAAAACCAATGAAAAATAATTATTACACACACGAACTAACAAAAGAAATAATATAATCAACACATATACAAACAAATGAAATAAAAGATAAAAGATAAAGAACTACATACGAAATTAGATAAAGTAGAACAGGAAACGATAGAAAAGCCAACCAGACTTCAAAAGAAATAAGCCATGATTCACAGAGCTAGGAAAAAAAAAAAGGTCGGTAACAAACAACCTTAAAATGTCAGATCTGTTGAATTCTCAGAAAGAGAGAATGCTTGCTCGCTTTCTCGGAGCCCGTCCCACTTTCTAGAAAAACGGTGACCTAGAATGACCTAGATCCCTGAAATAGTACACAGAGAGAACTCATCGATTGGCCAGTCAGAAAA
>NC_061107.1:81873884-81911384 GCF_015104395.2 Macrobrachium nipponense | reverse complement strand
TTTGATCTATTTTTTTCAGCTTTATGCGAGACTTAATGAAGGGAATTGGAGAACAGTTGCAACGTCTGAGATCTACTGTCTTAGGACATTTTGGTTTGACTATGCAACCAAAATTGCCATCTTTAAAGTTCTAAAGAGGTTGGTGAAACTGAGGTAGTGGTTACTAACTACTATTTCACCAAAATCACCAGCTACAAAGTTCTAAAGAGGATGATTATTAGGTCGCAGCAAAAGTTGATGACCAGATTCTCAGGAAAAAAAAAAAAGACTGAGGAAAACTATTTACACTTTTCAAGTGTTTGGTGTTAACTATGAACTGTAGCTTTGTCAAAGACCCTGTGGTAGGATTGTAAGAATACTGCCACCTTAGTTCCTGTGTGTCGTAAAAGGCGGGTAAAAGGACAACTGCTGCTTTGCAGTCTTAGTTTTTAGTAAAAGGCTAGGCCCACTGCCAATAACTGTGGAAACTGCTGATTTTGCAGTCTTACTTCTTAGTAAAAGGCTAGGTCCACTGCTAATAACTGTGGAAACTGCTGCCTGGCATAACTGTGGAAACGCTGGTGCAGTCTTACTTCATAGTAAAAGGCTCAGGTCCACTGACAATAACTGTGGACCGCGGCTTGCATCTTACTTCTTAGTAAAAGGCTAGGTCCACTGACAATAACTGTGGAAACTGCTGCCTTGCAGTCTTACTTCTTAGTAAAAGGCTAGGTCCACTGCCAATAACCGTGGAAACTGCTGCCTTGCAGTCTTACTTCTTAGTAAAAGGCTAGGTCCACTGACAATAACTGTGGAAACCGCGGCCTTGCAGTCTTACTTCTTAGTAAAAGGCTAGGTCCACTGCCAATAACTGTGGAAACTGCTGCCTTGCAGTCTTACTTCTTAGTAAAAGGCTAGGTCCACTGCCAATAACTGTGGAAACTGCTGCTTGCAGTCTTACTTCTTAGTAAAAGGCTAGGTCCACTGCCAATAACTGTGGAAACTGCTGCCTTGCAGTCTTACTTCTTAGTAAAAGGCTAGGTCCACTGCCAATAACTGTGGAAACTGCTGCCTTGCAGTCTTACTTCTTAGTAAAAAGGCTAGGTCCACTGCCAACGTGGGAAACTCGCTGCCTTGCAGTCTTACTTCTTAGTAAAAGCTAGGTCCACTGCCAATAACTGTGGAAACTGCTGCCTTGCAATCTTACTTCTTAGTAAAAGGCTAGTCCACTGCCAATAACTGTGGACACTGCTGCCTTGCAGTCTTACTTCTTAGTTAAAAGGCTAGGTCCACTGCCAATAACTGTGGAAAAACTGCTGCCTGCAGTCCTTACTTCTTAGTAAAAGGCTAGGTCCACTGCCAATAACTGTGGAAACTGCTGCCTTGCAGTCTTACTTCTTAGTAAAAGGCTAGGCCCACTGCCAATAACTGTGGAAACTGCTGCCTTGCAGGTGGGCATTTTAGTCAAAGGCGAGGCGAGGCCCACCGCCAATAACTGTGGCTGATGACGACAGCAAGGGCATGCGGTCGTAAAAACCCCTTTGCCAAACAACAAACCATGCCTGATACATGCAGTGTAGAAGGAGCATCAGGCATGCGACCCCTTCATGTAGGTATAACAGTGGGAAAGAAGATGGAATGTAGCTTTGTCATGGTGCTGGGAGGTGAACCCCCAACCCCGCTATTTAAAGTTTACAGCAAGAGGCAATTATGAGAATATTGATATCAAAAGGAATACCTATTAGACATATGCTAGACACCATGGTGGATATTGCAATAAGTTTGCAAGGCACTCTAACCTTTGCAATTTAACTGTCTGGTTTACAAGCAGCTCCTAACTATAACCAGCGTGTTCATCTTATAAGCACATAAAATTGCTATTAAGTAGCTTATTGAAAATAAGCTTACTAAGTACTTATTATAACAGACGTAACTTTGGACTAGAAATGAAAACGGTAAAAACTTGGCTGTCATTATATATTATAAAAGAATCGATGACGTCAGTGCTTAGTACTATAAGCGGCAAGTTATTAAAAAAACTATACCGTACGTGACGATTGTACTAAACCTGATCTAAATAACAGTTCCCGCGTGTCACGGATTACCAACAACGAGCCTCAGTATGTAATTAAGGCGTTTATTTATTTCCACCTCATTTGAACTGGCATAACCGTCGCCTTCTTTTCAGGACCTGAATGACGAACAGGATTTGAGAAGAGGATCATCTTGACGTCAAGAGGAATGTGAGTCAGCTAGACCGAGGTCTAAAGAATACCGAACCTTGTCTTGCCTTTTCCACCAACGAGGAAAACTTATCGTACATATTCGAGGACCTAAAAGTGGAAGTGGGATGAAACGATATTTATAAATGGCTTTTTATATATGGTGTTATATTCATAAAAATCTGCTCTTCATTGAACCAAAATCCACTGCAAATTCTGACGTACTTGCCTCGACTCGAGAGCTAGCTTAAGCCAGATCACGTCCATATTCAACCGGTAAAGGATGTTTTCGAAATACACCGGAAACGTCCAAATTCAGTGTTTTTGTAACTCGTTCAAGTTACAGTTCAACCTCACGATACTTGATGTAATATGAATTACAGACGGATTGAAAACTGTAGAGCAGTGATGTCTTAATTAAAATGTGTTCATCGACTGATCTAATAAGAACTCACGTACCTGGTTCTTAACAACTATTTTAAGTCGCCGTTGAATGGAGAGAGAGAGAGAGAGAGAGAGAGAGAGAGAGAGAGAGAGAGAGAGAGAGCCGCCACGAAGATGAACGCTCTGTTAGGAAGCATTATTGATTGATAATAAAAAAAAAAAAAATAATTTTTCCGAGATTTACTTTAAGGATAGGCACTTACACTTAATATCACCATTCTACATCAATATATATACATATATATATATATAATAATATTATTATATATATTATATATATATATATATATATATGTGTGTGTGTGTGTGTGTGTGTGTGTGTGTGTGTGTGTGTGTGCGATTATCTCTTAACTGTGATATGTAGTTATTATTTTTTATTCGCTCTGATACACTAAATCTGACTGACTAAACCATTTCGGGTCGCTCGGGGATCGAATCCCAGACCTCCCAATGTTTGCTGGCACGGGCTCTTTATCCGATTGAATTTTAATCACATGTATTCACAGGTTAGCTGTGACGTCCTTCAGTATAATATTCACTTAAAAACTAAAGCACGAGCTATACCTTAGCCTCAGCGAACTGAAACATCCTATAACACTTCGATATAAAGCGTTTTGTATCCTTCCATGATTAGCCAGTGATATAATTGCTGTAATGGAATGGAATGTAAAATTTAGGCCAAGGGCCAAGTGCTGAGGCCTATGAGGTCATACAGCGCTAAAAGGGAAACAAGGGTAGAAAGGTGTTATTGGTGTAACATGAGGAAAACCTCGCAGTTGCACTATGAAACAATTGTTAAGGGAGTGGATAAGAAGATGGAAGAAAAAGAATATGAACGGAGATACAGCAAAAGGAATGAAAGGGGTTGCAGCTAGAGGCCGAAGGGACGCTGTAAAGAACCTTAAGTAAAGCCTACAGTGCACCATGAGAGGTGCGTTGACGGCACTACCCACCTTAGGGGATATAAAATTGTTAACCAGCCCAAAGACAATTCTCACGAGAAGATGAGAATCCAGGTGGGTTTTCCTCCAAGATTATGTTGTGAAACTCGAGGATCCTCTTTTCCCTGAAATTAGTTCATAATATATTTTTTGCTTCGACGAAACAGTTTTTCAGCTGAGCGGAAATTGGGCAATATCGTGCCGGTTCTCAAAAGGAGAATGAGAGCGTTTGATAATAATGATAATAATTGACAGGGCGTTAATATCCTTTTATGGGTCTATGAAAATGTTGAGATGCTGATTTGATGCCTCTTTACTAGCCTGAAAGCGTTTAAGAAATAACAGCTTACTTATGATACCCTTATAAGGCTTGGTTTTATGAAATCATCATCTTTCCCACCGTTACCCCTACATTAAGGGGTCGGTTGCCTAACCGCCTTTCCTTACAAAATCAGGCATGGTTTATACTTTATAGTTTGGCAAAGGGGTTTTTACGACCGCATGCTCTTGCTGTCATCAACCACAGTTATTGGCGTTGGGCCGGTTACTATTGCAGTGTGGGGTCTGTGGTGGGAGGTTAAAACCAACATTCTTTATAAGCTTGAATTTCAAGTCAATGGACCCTGTGTGCTTGTTCCATGTGAATAGGTTTCATTTACTGAAATAATAATAATAATAATAATAATAATAATAATAATAATAATAATAATAATACAAAGATTATCACCTTAATGACATGTCCTTAACGGAAGACTGGTGTCCTGTTGGGATGTTACCAGCATACTGTCTATGAAACTTTGCTCTTGACTGTCGACTTTTTTTTCATAGGCACCGGATGTCATCAGTCCACTCAACGAAGCTTTAGTTCCTAGTATATGTATTGTTGAGAATATTTGGTATAAATCCAAGGACCTCAAACTAGTACAATTTCGCTATTCAATTTCTGTTGGAGCCTATTATCTAAATACTTTTGAGTCATTTGGTAGGAAGCAGAAAGCTCACAACTGTCGAAGCCACCCTTTCCATGGCGGGAAAACCCGTATGAACGAATAATAATAATATAATAATGATAATAGGCTACTGACCAGTGGCAGTAGACGAGAGAGGAGAGAGAGAGAGAGAGAGAGAGAGAGAGAGAGAGAGAGATCGTGCAGTATCGTATGTCGCAAGGCGGTATCATATCATGAATGAGCGCATGAAAGAATATACTGTGAAGGTCGGAGAATGCTTCAGAGAGCGGATGCCTATGACTTTCATTTCATGTAAAGCTTCTTCTTATACCGTGGAATTAACTTATCTTTTCGTTATTCTTTTATCTCATTTTGGAGTCCGTTTGGGTAGAGTAAATACAGCCAGAGGATATTTTGCCGGAACAAGTAACGACACTCAAAACAATATCAGTCTAAATCATCCACATCGAAGCTTCCAAAGTCGTGTAATGCAAAGAGCCTTCTTGTGGTTTTTCGCCAGTCACCGTATTCTTGTGCTTTCACCTGCATAAATCTCCACTGATATCCAGCTTCCCTTCTTGTTTTCATCCAAGATGTAGATGTAAAATGTATATATTATTAAGGAGGTAGTTTACCTAGGCCTAACAACGAAGGTGTGAGCCCACGTGCTTAAAAGAAAAAAGTTTAAACTGAGCACTGACTTAAGAAAAAAATTGTTTTAGGCAAAAATTTGTTTTTAAACTGAGAACTGACTTAGAGGATAATAGGCCTAACAACGAAGGCGTGAGCCACCTGCATAGGAAAAAACATGTTTTTAAACTGAGAACTGACTTGGAAGATAATAGTTTACTGGTAGTTTACTTAGGCCTAACAATGAAGGTGTGAGCCCACCTGCTTTGAAAAAAAAAAAAATTTAAACAGTACTGACTTAAGAGGATAATAGTTTACTGGTAGTATAGTTAGGCCTAACAATGAAGGTGTGAGCCCACCTGCTTAGAAAAAATTATGTTTAAATTGAGCACTGACTTACGGAATAATAATGTACTGGTAGTTTACCTAGGCCTAACAACGAAGGTGTGAGCCCACCTGCTTACGAAAAAACATGTTTTTAACTGAGCACTGACTGAGAAGATGACAGTTTACTGCTCCTTCTTTTTCCTACTTAACAGCTGTGGATATTTTTCCAGCCTTCCGTCTGCATATTGCAAATTTTTACCCTTATGAATAAGACTTCCAGCATATGTTTTCAAAAACTGAAAACGACACCGGTCAGGATTTATACCCAGTGTTTTATCTTTTCTTTGGTTACCTCTACATGCATATATATATATATATATATATATATATATATATCTATATATATATATATATATATTTGTATGAATAACTTGATCACGAAGTATATAAAAACGTGATGCTATGTATATAAAGTTTTTTTTTTTTTTTGCCACGAAGGAAAAAAAATGAAAAAGCGAGTTAGCCGAGTACTTTCGGTCCTATCGGATCTTTACTCAATAAGGGTCCGAATAGGACCGAAAGTACTCGGCTAACTCGCTTTTTCATTTTTTTCCTTCGTGGCAAAAAAAACCTTTATATATATATATATATATATATATATATATATATATATATATATATATATATATATATATATGACTGGTAAAAGGGTTGTTTCTGTAACAACAGAATTCCATTCAATAATAAAAGGAGCCCATAAAAACACCAAACTGTAGAGAGAAAAGTACTATATTTCAGAGACTGCTGTCTCTCTCTTCAGGTATATGAATGAGAAAAGTTTACAGAAAAGGTGGTATTTATACCAAGAGATTCGTCCACAAGTAAGCCAATTTAGGTCACCCCCGCTGATAAATCTTCCTTTAATCTTCTTAAGCGTTGGTTGAATGAACACTGCGTCGACGATGTCCGATGTCCAATTTCCCTTTTGAGATGTTCATTACCTGCTTCTCTTTTATTAAGGCCGATTCCATCATTTGACTCTTGTACCGGCAGTTGCTGCTATAAATTACACGTGACATATTCCAGTTTATTCTATGGTTATGTTCATTTATATGATTGAAAATAGCCGAGTTTCTGTTGTCCATACCTAACTGACCGTTTGTGTGTATTAATACAACAACAAACGGTCAGTTAGGTATGGACAACAGAACTCGGCTATTTTCAATCATATAAATGAACATAACCATAGAATAAACTGGAATATGTCACGTGTAATTTATAGCAGCAACTGCCGGTACAAGAGTCAAAATGATGGAATCGGCCTTAATAAAGAGAAGCAGGTAATGAACATCTCAAAAGGGAATTGGACATCGGACATCGTCGACGCAGTGTTCATTCAACCAACGCTTAAGAAGATTAAAGGAAGATTATCAGCAGGGGTGACCTAAATTGGCTTACTTGTGGACGAATCTCTTGGTATAAATACCACCTTTTTCTGTAAACTTTTCTCATTCATATACCTGAAGAGAGAGACAGCAGTCTCTGAAATATAGTACTTTTCTCTCTACAGTTTGGTGTTTTTTATGGGGCTCCTTTTTTAGATATATCTTAGATATATATATATAATATACATATATATATATATATATATATATATATATATATATATATATATATATATATATCAATAGAAGGATCCACAGCAATACTATTGTTCATCAAGACGAAATGTATTGTAGAAAAATAAACATTTACAATGCACTGTAAAATGTTTCTATTAATGTATTCGTATCGGTAAACAAGAATATTACTGTGGATCCTTCTAGTGACAACTAGAAGCACCAACCACAGTGTTTTTATATTTCATATATATTATATATATATATATATATATATATATATATATATATATATATATGGTATGTATGTATGCATATATACTACTATATTTATATATATATATATATATATATATATATATATATAGAAAATGTATAGGTATATACTACATCATATACCACGTGGGGGGGGGGGGGGGGGTGGGGTTGGGGGGGGGGGGGGGGGGCACACGTGAATATCTGTAAAGAATGGAAAATCAACAACCAAAATATCATCGTGTTGAAAGAATCCGCAAAACTGAGTGAGCATGTCTGTTCCAGCAACCAGCCAACCTTTCCAGTCATGACACAAACGCAAAGGCTCTGGAAGGCAAGGATGGATACACACGGACGCTTTGTCCAGACATAGCCAGTCTCGGCCTAGCTTAAGTGCAGAGATTTATACCATGACGTGTTTTTACAACACCAGAAGATTTCTCTGAGTAAAAAAGAGTATCAGTAGTAATAAAATGCGAATATAACAGATTGTAAGAAAAGGAATGATTATAGTATTCCAAGCGTCGATAGAGAAAAGACGTGAAAATAACACACTTTACATACAGCAATACGTAAAAATGAATGTTTTAGCTTAAGACGCAAAAATCAAACAAGTTGCCTGTGAAGTACGACACTCGTTGGAGTTTCATCCCACCGTGAATGTGAATTGGTACCTAAGCAACTTAAGGTCACAAAGGTCATTCTAAAAGAGACATGATTTTGCATTTATGAATCTTAAGGATGAACTCCAAATGACACCAGTACCACCGGAGGGCGTACCAAATTCAGATTTGTTTATTCAGCGCCATTTTGATCGAATGTAGAAAGAATTCATCTTTTCTCCGAATCAGGGACTCTGTTATGATCAGTGCTTTCTGTTATAACATGAACAGTTTTCTTGCTTGGGTTATAATTACCACCTATAGTTTCACATAAGATAATTAGCAACGCGGTTCAATGGCATTTCTTTGTAAAATGACTGTCTATATCTTTTGCCACAAGAACATTAAGCTGTTTAGTGGTATATAACCACACTGCTACGACATTTTTTAACTACTGAATTAAAAGTTACTCGTAGTTAATACAGATCTTGTGGAGAGTATACTGTTCTTAAACTAAAGTCTGACAGCTTGTTCATCACCACATTGCCATGTCCTTACGAACAAAATTTTGGAAATTACGGATTCTATATGTACGGGTGGTAAAAAGGGGTCTCATAATCACGCAGCAGTCCCATTCATCCAGTGTGAAATGCAGTCACATGCATTCTTCTGTACATCTTACGCGTTGAACCGCAAGGAAGTTTCCTACCTATGATAGATATCACGAGTCTACGTCAAGAGCAATGTACCGCAGACATCCTGATTTGGCAACATGGTATACATAGAGTCAACGCATTCTATCATCATTCAGACCACAAGTTAAGCGCAGAACTGTTGCATATCAATTGATCGTGAGTAAACAACAAACCCTCACAATTTCATGTTCTTCGAGAAGCACCATCGAAGTTGCTTACTGATATCTGATGCGTGTTTCTCTGTCCTATTTTGCAATGGTTCTTGCTTCTGACGCTCGTATAATGCTTCAGCTCTCTCTCTCTCTCTCTCTCTCTCTCTCTCTCTCTCTCTCTCTCTCTCTCTGTTCCTGACAAAAGTCATGAGGCCTCCAGCAGACCACTTTCCGCCAAGATGTTCATGGATCATGGCTCAATCTCAGCCGATCAAGGTCAGAGCATTAATTGTTCTCTGTCTCTCTTTGCACTTTCCTTTCTTAGCCAATGTCTCTCTGGCATTTCCTGTTCGCTATTTTCGGCCGGGCGAGCACTCAGACGTTTGTCGTCTCTTGCTTCCCATCATTGAATAATTCATACGTTCTATATGATCTCATGCGAAATTGAGGAAAGCTGGGTCCGGTCACTAACTGTATAGGTGACCAGCAAAGGAAGCCCTCACACATTCACACGTGAGGAACTTAAGGTAAGGGTGCGCATTATCTCCGACCTCCCCCCCCCCCCCCCCCCGCCCCTCCCCACCAGCTCCAAACGGAAAAGGAGGGGTGGGGGACGTATTTACATCTCTGATCATCAATACAGGAGCGGGATCAATGACATGCGAATCGTGAATAAATAAACAGAAAAAATGAATGTGACAGACCCAACAAAGCCCTAATGAGAGACGGGAAGCTCTCTCATTTTCCTGTCGATATCCGTATTATGTAACCAAACACAAGCCACATGATCTGTGTAAATGAATGCCATAGAAAGTACTAGAAAGAGTAAATACTGATATCCCCTTCCTACATCCTCCTCTGCGTCTTGTGTGACGCACGAGATAAAAAAGATTCGTAACTAATCAGTGCCTTCCACCGTTCCGAATGTGAATGTTCCTTTCGTAAAACTTAATGCTGTTTCATTTGTTGTTTTTCATTAATATCTCTCTCTCTCTCTCTCTCTCTCTCTCTCCTCTTAAAGTATTATCAACTACTGACCTTGAGCAAGAAGCAACGAGTCATTATGATTTAAAATCTGTTTAGCAAATTGGAGCAATATGATTTGTGTCTCGTTTTCATAAGCATATTTCAAATCAGTCTCTCAAAGTATTCCTCTTTCTCTGAATATTGGAGTAAACAGCTTCAGTTTTTTTTTCGTGTGTGTGTGTATACATATTCAACCCTAGCTTTAAACGCTAAGGAAAAGCTAGGCCAGTGGTCATGAAAAATAATTCTCAAGAACCCCAACAAATATATACGTGATGTGAAAGACATTTGAAACCCACCAGTCAGGTGCCGAAGCTGTTCCTTTGTATTATCTTACCGATTTCACAGTTGGAAATCTTTTTCAGCGACGTTATCGCATTTCAAAACAAAGGAGAAGATTCCTCCTCATGCAGCGTTACAATACAACCCCGGAGATCCCCAGTGTAAGTTCTAGTCATCATACAATGCCGACGCAACGCCACTCCACCTTAGGGGAATAGTGCCTTCAGTGAACTTCACGGGGGTGCACTGTAGGCATTACTTATGGTTCTTTGATACGTCCTTTTGGCCCCTAGGTGTGACCTCTCTCATAGTCTTCCTTCCAACTTACATACCACCCTCTCCTAACAATTGTTCCAACATTATTTTCAGCGTTGTATGACCTCATAGGTCTTTGCCCTAAATTTTATATTCCAAATCCAGATCCAGTGCCACTCACACTAGAAGCCTTCCCGACAAGATCGGTAAGATTCCTTAAATACACGAATAACAGGAGGAAATTCTTTCCTTTCAATATATCGCCAACTACAATATATATATACGTGGTGTCTCAAAGTAACAAAGACATTCCACGAGGTAGCCGTGACGATAAAAAGATAAATCCTCTACTAACAATGGCCACGCGTAGAATCTTTATAAAGACAGTCAGTCTCTTTCGAAATCACCGTTTCCTAAGACGAAGTTCTTCATGCTTCGCCCAGAGGGTAATCAAATGTATAAGTAATCGCCACATGTTTATTCGATTTCTTGTTGATTATCGTCACCCCACAGCATAGATTTTCGCCAGTTACTCGACCATAGTATACTTTATTCCCTACGAGGAATCTTACAGGAGTATGACAATGAACGAATGAAATATTCAACTAGCAGATATAGTAGTTATTCCATTTACTCTGATGTGATATGCAGTAGCTGCTGGTTTTAAATAACATAGTTAGGTACGCGACTAAATCCCAAATAACAGACGACTTTAGCGATTAGCTGGTCTCGTTCCATACTCCCACTCCATAATTTACTATGCGTATGCAGTACATCGCGTTCCAAATATAAATTTTGTAAAAAAAAATCACTTACTCGGGGAGTAAGCCTACAAACTACTGTGTTGTTGTTGTTGTTGTTGTTCTTGTTCGTGTTGGGTGCTAAGAAAGGTCTGTGGAAGAGCATAAAACGTCTGAAAAAGATACAGGAATTTTAGGAAAGGATATTTAAGATTTACTTATTAGAATGAAAAAGTAAAAAGAAAAAAAAAAAGTGCATGTTACACAGTACAGAACAATTATTTCTAATAAAATAAAGCGCAGTTACTTTAATTTTCGTTGGTGAAACGAAGATCTCTTTTACCATAGATTTTAGCACGTTTTAATTTATATTAGGTAAGAAATATAATGCTTACAATTTATGCATGAGTGGGGAAATCTTGCGGGCGTCCTGAGTAAGCTGGAGGTCATATCACGTCTTGTTCTTAAAACTTTGCCATACTCTTCTGGCAGTGTTGGGGATGTTGAAGTTTGTGATTAATGAAGAAACTGTGTCACTGCTTGAATGAGCCATTCACTTTTATTATTTTTCACAATCACCAATATATGCTAATGTGAGTGTTCATTCTCTTCTCTTATTTCTGCATATCTCCTTTTCCACAGCGATAATGGTTTCGTTGAATTTTTGTGAGTGAAGGTGTAGATATCACTAATAATAATAATAATAATAATAATAATAATAATAATAATAATAATAATAATAATAATAATAATAATACGAAAGAAGGTATGAAACAGTTGCAATCCTTGCAATATATCCAAAAGAAGGTATGAAACAGTCACAATTCTTGCAATATATCCAAAAGTAGGTATGAAACAGTTGCAATCCTTGCAATATATCCAAAAGAAGCTATGAAACAGTCGCCATCCTTGCAATGTAATATCTACAAAGAAACTAACCTATACAGACAAAAGGTACAACTAAATACCAATAAAAGTGCTCAAAATCGGAAAAAAATTGAGAGAGAAAAAAAAATCAAGGTACTATGGGTCTATGACGCAATGACTGACCAAGTGATACAGGCACCAAGACCAGACCTTCGCCTAGTAGATAAGAGAACCAAGAAGGCATCACAGACAGATGCAACCGTGACAGCACAAAGGAGTTCGGAGAGAGAGAGAGAGAGAGAGAGAGAGAGAGAGAGAGAGAGAGAGAGATATGGAAATGAGGAGACTGGCAAGCCAAAAAGGAAGTATTTAACTTTCATCCTGGGGTCACGAGGATTGAATCCCAAAGACTCCAGGAGGAACCTGGAGAGGATTTCATGCATAAACCTCAAACCTGGCTTGCAGGTTGCGACCCGGATCCAGGTCAACTGAAAATATGTATAGATACAAGGTAACGAACCTCGAAAATCCAAGCATACCAAATCGTTTGATTGGGTTTTGTTTCTGTGCCCCTTCCCGTTTCGATAATTTTTCTAATTAATACTGCAGAATAGTTGCACATACGTCGTTCTGCTATACACGATGTCACATTGGGGGGTCCAGGGGAGGGGGCCGGGGGCAAAGCCAACCCAGCTAGGATAGGTTTGAGTTATGTTAGGTTGAGGTTAAGACGCATCCATCCTGAAATACATCCTCTTTACTTTAAATCATTTCTGTTACTGAAAGCTTTAACGAAATGTTTTCTTTTTTATTAGAGACGGTCCCTTACAATGTGATGGGTGATTGGGCATTTGAAATACAACTTATTCTAAAATTTGTAAAACTATTACGTCAGATAATAATTTCTAAAGCAGAAAAAATACTATATTCACTTTCACTTATTCCATATGTCCTCAATCAACACGAATGATTTAGGTATGAGTCACTTACACAATATCTCTCTGCTGCTTATCGTTTGCCCTTCTCCTTTCTCATAAATCTATTCCAGCAACTTGCCCTTATTCCCTGATAAACAGATGATCAACGATGATCACCATTCACAAGTCAAGTACCTTCAGCGTAATACCACATAATATGGACATCCAATTTTCGAGGCAAATACTAATTTGATACATCAACTCGTAAGCAGAGAGAGAGAGAGAGAGAGAGAGAGAGAGAGAGAGAGAGAGAGAGAGAGAGAGAGAGAGCGTCTTAATAATCATGCACATATGAATAGACATAACGTGAAACTTGCACAACTGACTAATATGGCACCTCGTGAATAGTATTTCAATATTAGGTCAGGACTTAGTACTGTGTCATTGAATAGGGGCGGAGTTCTTGCTCTTTTACAGCAATCATGTGTTTATATATATATATATATTATATAATATAATTATATATATAATATATATATATATCTATATATAAAATCTATATATATATATATGCGTGTGTGTGTGTGTGTGAGTGTATGCGTGCGTATTTTCATTAATCATTTCAAACACATTTATTCCGTGCACGCAAAAGTGCTATATTCAAATGTCAATGTAAGTTCAGATGAGTGCGTGCAAAATCGCTCGTTTCTAACGTATGTATTATCTTTTTTATGACTCAGTCTACATTTTTTTCATGTTCTGGTTTTAGATCAAGGACGATGTTTGAAGGTGCACTTATTTTTTTCCTCCCGTTATCTTTTCCTTTGAACCGGAAGAAACTGACTCGCGTATCTTATCAGATTAGAAGGTGAGGATATACGATACCTCTGACAGTTTTTTGTTTACTCTAAGTACAGTACGGTACTTTACACCTGAACGCCAAGATTATATCTGATTGAGCAAAGGCTCGGCAGTTCATTGCCACAATTTTTTCCATTTGTTTATATGCATTTTATACCTATATGACGTTGCCAGTTTTAGTCGAACATAATAGTGCCCATCGCTAGATGAATGGAAGATAGATGGTACTCTAAAAGTAACGCCCGTTTTAGCAACCATAAATCAATCAACCAACCAATACTCTAAAAGATAATACTCTTAAATAAAAATATAGTAAGCATTTGATTACTGAATGACACAGATACACATAAGCTACTTTTAGTATTTGAAGGTCTTTGTCTACTCAACGTCCTCAGAGCAGAAAAGCAAAAACTTACAGTTAACATGCTACTATAGTAGATTCACATCAACCGTGCATCTGATGTCTAAGCCAGTCCCTTACAACGTGCCTGATTGGCTGTTGATAAGCCAATCACAGGGCTGGAAACTCTCAGTCTCTCGAGAGGGTACACATACGCAGGATGTATGTTCCACCTCTCCTGAGGGATACTTTTGAAAGACGTATCCCTAAGGGTAGATGGAACATACATCCTGCCTATGTGAAGTTTCTCGAGAGACAGAGTTTCTTGCCCTGTGACTGGCTTATCAACAGCCTATCAGGAGCTTCGTAAGGGACTGGCCTATACATCAGATGCACGGTTGATGTGAATCTACTATAGTAAGCAATGCTGTCCCAAGAGGAGGCAGAGGCTTGAAACTACTCGAGCAAGGTTTCCCATTTCTGTGGAGCGCCAATAGGAGGATCGCGAATCCTGTAATGAGAAGAAATAACCCATAAACGGTGTATGATTCTATTTGCTTTAAACCAACGTGTATTCAGGACCTTCATTGTATTTAACTGCTTTTGTGGTGGTAGTAAGTAGTACTTTAAAGACAGTTATATGTCCTAGGAAGCCCCAATGATTTGATGGTTACCAAGGCACCGAATCCAAAGTGAGTGAATAGTCTGGTGAAGGGTTGTGTACCCCTTGTTCGAAGGACATATCCTCGAAATCAGTGGTTCTTAACCTGGGTGGCGTCAGCAATTTCCATGGGAGGTGCGAGCCTTGGGGAAAAATGAAAAAAAGAATTCTCAAATTATATTCGTCATTCTCTTAACAGGAGTGAGGAACTAATATTCAGAAGTTTATGAAAAAATGCAAAAGTATATCGCCTTATAACGTTACTTTCCTAGAGTCTACTATTCTAGTTAGGTTCGTTGGGCTGACCATGTTTTGCAATTATTGACCTCCCTTCCTATCCCTCCAAACCCCTTCTCTTTCTCATTTTTTAAATTTTCCTTTAAATCTTGGAAGGGATTTTACTCATAGACGCAAGGGGGCCGTGAAAGAAAGGGCCAACTCATAGAGGGGGCGTGGTAATGGAAAGGTTAACAACCATTGCTCTTAAATGATATATGAGCCTGTTGCTTTGAGACCAGCAAACAATTACGCTTTCCACACTTGAGCGATTAAAAAAAAAATTAGAAAAAAAGGGAACAAAAGCATTCTCGCCTATTTCATGTAAGGTCGACGAATGACCAAGAGAGGTCATTCGCACCCTCTCATGCCGTATACCCATGTTGCAAAAACGCCAAGAGAAATTGCAGATCGTTAAGTAACATAAAACATCAAGTAGAACAATGGAGCAGCAGCAGAACAAGGCTGCCACTTCGGCATTGTCCCCAAAAAGCAAAAAAAACTTTTTTTTCTGCCTAACCTTTTGCTAATCCCTTTCTTATTTGTTCTTCGGACAAAGATGCGGTTTTGGTTGAAGGATCTGCGCGTTTTCTTATGTCTTTTTCTTCTCTCGAGACACCTTCTGATTTCGCTGATCAAATAAAAAACTGAAGGTTAATTTTTATTTTTCAAGCTGCGACCAACGAGGAAAAAGTGCTTTGCTATCTGCCTTTCGATATGTAGTGTGATAGATAGAGAACACTTGACTGTTGGAGATAATGTTATCATCACTTCGCTCTCTCTCTCTCTCTCTCTCTCTCTCTCTCTCTCTCTCTCTCTCCTAAAACCCAAAACGGATCTGAACCCAACTTCACCTCTCTCTCTCTCTCTCTCTCTCTCTCTCTCTCTCTCTCTCTCTCTCCTATAATACACACGGATATCAATCCACTTAACTTCACCTCCTCCCTCCCTCCCTCCCTCCCTTTTCCTCCTCTCTCTCTCTCTCTCTCTCTCTCTCTCTCGCTCTCTCCTCTCTCTCTCTCTAAAAACACGGGCAAAATCTGAACCCAACTTCACCTATCTTTCTCTCTCTCTCTCTCTCTCCTATAATACACACGGATATCAATCCAACTTAACTTCACCTCTCTCTCTCTCTCTCTCTCTCTCTCTATGTATGTATAGAGCTGTTACTGTGATAAAGGTGGTTGAATAAGAGAAGATGGGAAGAATTTTGGCAAGTTTTGTCACTGGAATATTTTGACAAAACGTTGCAGCCGTTGGACGACGAAGGAAACAACGAAAAAATAAGAAAGGAAATCTGAGTAAGAGCTTAAGTCGAAATCTTAAAAGTTAGATAAATCATATAATTTGCAAGTTCACTTCTACTCTTTTTATCTATTTAGCTAACATGAGGGAAAGTGTCATCTTCTTACTTGTACTATTATTATTATTATTATTATTATTATTATTATTATTATTATTATCATATTTCAGTAGATGAAACCTATTCACATGGAACAAGTACACTAAAGGAGCCACTGACTTGAAATTCAAGCTTCCAAAGTTGTTGGCTGCAACCTCCCACCGCAGACCCCCCACTGCAGCAGTATCTGACCATGACACAAAGCCACTGATTTTACATCGCCCTGGGACAGACGCGAACCCGACACATCTGAGTAGCATACCACGACAATAACCACTATACCAATGAAACAGAAAAGGTAGCTAAAAAGCAAAATCTCCGTCCAGGTTTATTTAAATTTTGATGCATACCGGATATTTCTATACACATCTGTGCATTTCCGGCTCAGTGAACCTTTTTTCTTATTTTCAGTTATGATATCGCACATCGGAACTCTCTCTTCCTGCGTTTGTTATTCCTAACTATCAAAACACTCCATCATCCAAGTGCCAAGTTTATCGCTTTCTTTATGGCCGAACCATCGCAACAGACACCCACCCACCTTCTCTCCTCTCTCTTCTGCTCATCTCTCGTCTCCTCATCTCTCTCTCTCTCCTCTTTTTTTTGTCTAGAGCTGGAGGAAAAATGGTGTCAGGGTGGGCGTTTTTTTAGGGTGGGGTGGGGTTAGGGTAGGCTGGGGTGGGGAAAAAAGGGGGTTGGAGGGATGCGGAGGGGGGCGGGGTGGGGTGGGAAACAAGGGCATACCTATTGCTAATCCTTCAGCGTGGGACACAGTGGACAGGAGCCATCCGTAAGCGGTCACTTACGTGAAACTCCTCCGTGACTCACTTTCTAGAATCCAAACGTGACGTAAAAGAAATTTTTTTTTATTCCTTTAAAGGAAAGAAATGACGCCATTGTCATGACGAAAACAGTGAACATCCAAGGAGAAATCCTGTTGTACAAAAGAATCCATTATGCGCTCCTTATGAAAAAAAGATGCATGGATGATACTATTGTTCGTGGTCCTAAGTCATCTTCATGGGCTGATGCAATATTCTGCTCTATAAACATTCGGCAATTCTGATGACTCGACGCAAATTTTTTTTTTTTCACGGATTTATACTGTGAACAAAAATTAACTCTTGTTTAGGTAGAAGTTATACTTTTATACCTTTTTTATACTGTAATGCTCTTTCCATGACTGAACAAACAATTATATTCTCACAAATGCAAAAGCGAAATAATTTACTCGAACGTTCTAAGGGGCCCACAATAATAATAAAAATGTTGAAAGTTTGTGTATTTTTTTTTCTTTTTTTTTTGACTGAAGATGAACCCAGCGAAGGGTTCGAAAAATGTTAATAAAATTATAAACGCACTTTTAACATTTTTATTCTCGTGGACCCCCTAGAACATTGTATATACTCTCGTGATAGTTTTTTTTCCCAGGTGACTCGAACACCCACGGTGGTCGGGTAAAAAACTTTTGTAGCTTGGAGAGGATAAATAGGAATTATAAATCTTAGCGCTAGCATTTGAGGTGTAGTTAGTGGAGATAATATACACTGTAGTCACTTCGCTATCGGAAACCCGAAAGGCTCAAATACGTTATCTCTAATTCACTGAACCCTGCGACATATTTATATATAAAAACAAAACCCGACACCCTAGCAGACTGCTTAATATTAACAAGGAAATTTTGAGATTGAATCCCCTTCCTTTCGACGAAGTTTTAGACATACATATGCTGTTGAGGTTCAGAGCCTAAGATTAGAAGCAATTAGTTAGTTACGCTTATAGCTTAAGTGCTAATCAGTTCATACATAAATACACACACAATATATATACATACACACACACACACCACACACACACACATATATATATATATTATATATATATATATATATATATATATATAGTATATATATATATATATATTGTGTGTCAGCTCGAATAGTGTGTTAAAAAATGAATATGCCTATACTCGTCATCTGTCCATCCGTCTAGTGTGTGTGTATGAACACGCGTCCCGGTAAAAATAGTTACGCTGTGTTGTAAGTGTTAGTTAAATAAAAGGATATCTGGGTGTACATTTGCCAACTGTAAAGTGTTATAATAAGTTTACTGTATGCGATTACACAGTTAATTATCGAAATATATTATTTAATTGTTGAATGTGAGCTGAATGTAACCTATCTAAAAGCCCGGGACGCGTGTTTACCATGCGAAAATACTACAGGCGGATGGACAGATGGAAAAAAAACAGAAAGTAATAGTATGACCCATAAGTAAAAAAAAAAATCAAAAAAATTACATCATTATTACTAATGACCTACTTACGTGGGCAGTCAAGGTATAGACATCCTTCAGCGTCATCACACCTAAAAATAAAGAAAGAGAGAAAGACATTAGCATAGGAGTCATATGCTTACCCGATACCGTTACCGGATATAAAAAAAATCATTAAAATTCCTTTTTTTTATTTCTTTCTCTATCGAAATACCGAGAAGGTTTTTGCAGGATATAACTGGCTATGCATGGAATGGAAGAAGGGGAAGGGGGGATTACAAAGAAAATTTTGGGATTACAGAAAAAAAATTTGGGATTAAAGAGTAAAGAATGTGCGGATTACAATGAAGAAAATGAGGGGATTACAGGGAAGACAATTTGGTGATTGCAGGGGTAAAATTATGCTGAAGGAAATCAGGGGATTACAGAGAAAAGAAAATGGGATTAAAGAAGTAAAGAAAATTAGGGAATTACAGAATAATGAATATGGGGATTAATTGTATTTTTCCGAACATGCGTAGGGACATATTCAAAAGCGCTTTTTTTCATCACATTTTCTAAGATTTTCTTTCTCTTATCTGCTATTTTGATCATAAATATGGCTTTGAATTGTTAACCACTTGTTCTTGATTCAACCGGGTTGCTTACCATATCGATTGCATTGTATATATATTATATATATATATATATATATATTATATATATATGTATATATATATGTGTGTGTGTGTGTGTGTGTGTGTGTGTGTGTGTGTGTGTGTTTTCCATAGTTCCTCTCGCAACCTCAATTCATTAGTAACCATCCATCACTTTTCACATTGGCGTACACATTTGTTCTGAAAAGTAAAACTATTGTACCAGCTTTGTCTGAGAGTTTCATGAGCCGCGGCTTATACAGCATTATACAAAGACCATTGAAAGATAAATCTATTTTCAATGGGTTTGATTATACGATGTACAGAAAACTCTATTGCACCGAAGAAACGTGAGCATTTTTTTACTTGCTTTTTATCGTTCTGGGAATTCTTAAACGATGATGAAGCATTCTGAACAAAGACTCTTCAACATAATGAATAACTGATAATGGGTAATACTGGTGTGCTGACTCACGTACCGGATTCAGATACCTGACCATTAATGCATATCGAATTTTGATGCCACTTATGAAGTATCATGATCATAACAAGGAAAACTGAGAAAAGTCAAACGCCCCTATAAAATCCCAAAAGGAAAACTCAAATTTAGCTCTGTCAAATATATTACAAAATGCTTCAGAAAGCTACATCCTCCAGTGAACTATTTCCGTTCATGATCAACAGACCAAAGATAACCCTTTTTTATTTTATTTATTTATTTATTTTTTTTTACATAACTCATCAGCGAACTAGCACCAAACTCGTTTTACACTTTGCAATAATTTGGTAATTCAAAGAAGCGTACGACAAATTTGTTGAAATTGGAACTGGAATATATAAAATTTAGGCCAAAGGCCAAACGATGGGACCTATGAGTTCATTCGGAGCTGAGAATAATGTTGAAGCAAATGTTAGGAGAGGGTGGAAAGTAAGATGAAAGAAAGAGAATGTGAACAGAGGTACAGTAAAAAGAATGAAAGGAGCTGCTGCGTCCAGGGACCGAAAGGACGCTTCAAAGGGATTGGAGGGATGTCGGATTGGAGACATCAGGGATTGGCAGGCCGAAGGATTGGAAGAGGGACAAGGGAGTGATTTCTCAGCTTCTGATGAGAAAGATATTTCATCCGACAGCCATCTTTCCTCATTTTGTCGATGTCTAAACAGGCAGCACTTGGGTTCAAGTGTATTATCAGATGATGAAGTTTGCGTGTGGGCAATAATCTGAGTAATGTGTATGTATACGTAAGGGTAAGTGCAAAGTAGTGAAGTGACAAAAGAACATTAGTTTTTTATTAATGGCTTCCCGAAGTTAACTTTCTTGTTGAATTATATATATAATATATATATATATATATATATATATATATAAAAATATATATATATATGTGTGATATGTATAAACCCGAAGGCCAAAACGAGTTTCGCAAGATCTTGCCAGAAACTCGTTGTTTATTTTTCCTTCGTGGCTTATACCTTTATTTAATGGATTTATCGCGTTCCAAACTTTCGTGATTCAGTTTCGATGATTCAGTTATATATATATATATATATATATATATATATATCATATACTATATATTATATATATATATATTAGAACCCCATTTAAAGAATATGGTACCTAGCAGATTTTTCTATTTAAATAAAGTACAAGCTTTCATGGATTTTTTAACGGCAACCAGATGATGAGGGCAGAAAGGTCTTTGAAAGACAGTTACTTTTCTTAATAAAAAAAACCTGCGATAGATAATTGTATTTGTACGGAACAATCGTGCAAGTGATCAAGACATATATATATATATATATATATATATATATATATACTATATATATATATATATATATATAGTGTGTGTGTGTAACTCTTATTGTCTCCCATCTGGACTGTCTTCTGGTGGACTGATTCGCTGAACCACTTTGAAATAAATCACAAAATAATATAATTTATAAAACCTGCCTTCCAGTGACCACCTGTTCTTTTCCGAGACAAGGGCAATCATAATCTTTACGGAAATACCAAGATAAGTGAGGAAATGGATATATAAAAATAATTGCGAATGTTTTCTTATGATTCAGGTTTAAATCTGTTGGTTGAAATTAGGGCACTAAAATATCTGCACTTTGATAACATTAAAGTAGCTAATTGAGATGATTCTGTAGGCGTCAAAATTTCATTTACCAAATAATCAATAATGAATATATTCATTATTCACCAACAACCTGTCGCTAAGAATGGAATCACTAGAAAAGGAATACCTTGGCACATTGCTGTTGCTGGAATCATTATCAAATGACAACTTATGGAACCGTGGGAAAATGGATAACGCTACAATCCTTGGGACATAACTGTTACTGGAATTCTTTGGAAATGGAATAAGAAATTTTGACCAAAGGCCAAGCGCTGGGACCTATGAGGTCAATTTAGCACTGAAAAGAAATAGAAATAAGGTTTGAAAGGTGTAACAGGAGGAAAATCTCACAGTTGCACTATGAAACAACTATCGGGAGAATATGGAAGAAAGAGAATATAAACGGAGGTATAGTAAAAGGAATGAAAGGGCACTTCAAGGAATGCCTACAGTGCCCAGGGTGAGGTGCACTGATGGCAGTACCTCACTACGGGTTTACAGGAATTCTTGGCAAATGACTTCTAATGGAATGACACAGAAATGGATTAATGATACAATCCACGGCACATTACTCTCATCACATGTTGGCAATTGACTACTGATAGCAAATGAATCATCGGCAAGTGTCCTCTACAAACAACTATAGTAGATTCACATCAACCGTGCATTTGATGTCTAGGCCAGTCCCTTACGACGCTCCTGATTGGCTGTTGATAAGCCGATAAGCCCGTCACAGGGCTGGAAACTCTCAGCCTCTCTCGAGAGTTCACATGGATAGGATCTATGTTCCACCTTTCAGGAAAGATGGAACATACATCCTGCCAATGTGAACTCTCGAGAGAGGCTGAGAGTTTCCAGCCCTGTGACTATCTTATCAACAGCCAATCAGGAGCTACGTAAGGGACTGGCCTAGACATCAAATGCACGCTTGATGTGAATCTACTATAGTACTTACGTCATCCGCACATGGCCACTGCTGGTATTGGGGACAGATGTCTTGCGGTGGAATAATCAGAAAATGCCAGGGTCAGAGGGGAAACCTAATTATGTTTAACCACGTCTGGAAGTCAAAAGGTCAAGTCAACAAGAACCCTGGGTAATGAATGAAAGTTTATCCACCGGATGTATGGCAGTCTGTCAGGCAATGACAAAAGCATAATGAGTCGACATTAATGAGGCAGTTCATGATCTAATCAAAGCCAAATTATCTATATTATTATTATTATTATTATTATTATTATTATTATTATTATTATTATTATTATTGGAGAAACAAATCCACAGTTATGTAAATGTACATATATTTAAATTTAAAAAACAGCTAGGATAGCTTTCAGGAATCTGTTTTTGAATTTACATATATGTACATTTACATAACAGTGTATTTGTTTCTCCATTTGAAGGCTCGGGCTACTATTATTATTATTATGATCATTATTATTATTATTATTATTATTATTATTATTATGTAAGTCTGAAAAATTGTGTTAAAATACTGTTAAACACTATTAGAATATTTTTACCGCAAAGGCTTCCAAAAAATAAATAAAATTACATATTTCTTTTACATTAAACATCGAAATTTCAACTAAATTTGTAAATTTACATATTACTATTTCTTAACAATCACTAACTGACCCCCATAGAACAGGTTAATTACTGTATACTTGCAAACCATTCAAGGATAAATTCGAGACTATCTCTTACAGGGTAAAGCGACGACCCCAACTTGGGATTAAGATAAGAAAAAGATATTCGGCGATTAAAAAGCCACAAGGCCGGGCAACCTTTTCTAGCCAGTCCCCGAAGAGGACAAGAGAAAGAAATGACAGACCTGCCTCTTAGTGGTTGGAAGGTTAGAAGGGTTAAAGAAAACAAGCGGGAAAAGAATTCCAAAGCGTGACAACGCAAAGAAGGAAAAGTCATTGAACGTCGTATAAGTTATAAGTATAAAGCGAAGGGTATTATTCGGCCTTGTATAAAGAATGACGTTGGGCGTGGTTTCTAACCAGGAGGGTGATCGACCAAGAATATATGATAGTGATACGTGTAATACACTGCTCGCTGTCGAATTTCCAGTCAACGAAACTAAATCACACCGAGCCTGATCAGTTATTAAATGGGTGACCAGCAATAAATGCCTGGCAAGAACTGGCTCACTAAGCAGTTGTCTTATCATCAACGAAAACTAAGTAATGTTGAGTGTTGTCAGGAGGATGGGATGGGAGCTATAATGAACTTGAAGTAGGACTCTGCAACAGACCTGGGGAATCTGGTGTGAGCAGTAATGGGGCTTAATGAAGCCCTAAAACCGAGCAGAGTGACAGAAGAGTCTTGTCAATGAGGAGACAACTGTTTACTGTAAAAGATTTAAATTTAAAACTGGAAAACTATTGTGACTACTTTCCATTATAATTTTAGACTATCCACAGTACTTTTAGACTGTACACCATAATTGCTTACTCGGGGAGTAAGCCTACACACAATTGTTGTTGTTCATGTTTTGGGGTAAGAAAGCCTAAACAGTTCTGAAAAAGGTGTTTCGCGTTCAGTTAAAGATACAGGAATTTTAGGATAGGATATTTACGAATTAATTACTAAAATGAAAATGTAAAAGAATAAATAATGTGCGTGTTAACCAGTACAGAAAAGTTTATTTTAATTTTCGTTGGTGAAACAACGCTCTATTTGACCGCGGATTTTAGCACGCGCTCCGAGTAAGCCGGAGGTCGGATCACGCCTTGTTACAGAGACTATCCGCTATCATTTTAGACTATCCTCTACACTTTCAGACAACCACTGTAATTCAAGACTGCTGGAAAGTAAAAGAGTAAAAGAGAGACTTCGTAAGTGAGAGACGATACTAATGTTACCACTGGTAATACATTACCAGTAGTAACATTAGTATCGTCTCTCTAATTTTTTAATAAAATTAAAATCGACTTTGACAATTACCCATTTGAGACATGCCAACCTTCTGTGCGTTGCTCAACAGTTTAAGCAACAACGAGAAAACAATAATTAGAAAAACAGAGAAGAACCTTTATAAAATTAACGCAGCTAAGGCAGCAATTACTTTTAATAAAAACTGTTATTATTATTATTATTATTATTAATTATTATTATTATTATTGTTATTATTTTATTATTATTATTATTATTGATTTTGTTTCAATGAATCTCTCGTTTCTTTTCATAAACAAGGAGAGGAGTTTTATGTCTTGGGAAGGATTCCTAATTTAAAAATCTGACCCCAATTATATAAAATATACAGATATATATATATATAATATATATATATATATATAATATACATATATCTATATATATATATATAATATACATATATTTTATATATATTTTATATATATATTTATATATATATATATATATACATATATATCATTATATAATATATACATATAAATAATAATTGGATCAGATGGAAATAGGAATCCTCACAAGACTAAAACTCTTCTCCTGTTTATGAAAAGAAACTAGAGTAGAGATTCATAAACAAAACAATAATAAGTAATAAAATAATAATAATAATAATAATAATAATAATAATAATAATAATAATAATAATAATAATAAATAATTAATAATAATAATAATAAAAATAATAATAATAATAAATAACAATAATAATAAATAATATTGTTTTATGAAAAGTAATTGCTGCATCAGCTGCGTTAATTGTATAAAGGTTCTTCTCTGTTTTCTAATTAATGTTTTCTTCGTTGTTGCTTAAACTGGTGAGCAAACGCACCGAAGGTTGGGCATGTCACAAATAGGTATGTCAAAGTCGATTTAATTTTATTAAAAAATGCCAACCTTCGGTGCGGGTTGCTCACCAGTTTAAGCAACAATTAGTAAAACAATAATAAGAAAAATAGAGAAGAGCCTTATAAAAATTAACGCAGCTGAGGCAGCAGTTTATCTTTAAAACATGTTTAAAGAGGGTTTACTTTCCAGCATACAATAATAATAAAATATAATAATAATAATAAATAATAAATGATAATAATAATAATAATAATAATAGAAATAATAAAATAATAAAGAATAATAATAATAATAAGAATAATAAAATAATAAGGAATAATAGTAGTAAAAGGAATTTTAAAAAAATCGAAAAAACAAATTTTTTTCTCAGTTTAACTGAAGGCTTTTATATATATATATATATATATATATATATATATATATATATATATGTACATATATATATATATATATATATATATAATATATATATATGTATATATATATATATATATATATATATATATATATATATATAATATATTATATATATAGGATCATGGAATGAATCAGCTGAACGTTCGTCCTATTTTTCGCTCGTGACAGACTGCACAGACACAAGGACGTGCCTACGTGCAAATTCTCACAAACAAATTCAATAACAAAGGATCTTTGGAAGGATGGAATTCTCCTCTCTCTCTCTCTCTCACTCACTCTCTCTCTCTCTCTCTCTCTCTCTCTCTCTCTCTCTCTCTCTCGTCTTTTCCACTCCATTAGCTCATTGCCACAGAAAATGAAAATAAGCGTTTTTTGCATTCTCTCGTCACGAATATATACAGACACAACTAAAATCGCAGTTCATAATGCATTAATACTTTAATTTATGCATACATTATATGTATATATATGTGTTTAAGTACATACATACATATATACATATAATATATGTGTGTGTGTATGTATGTATGTATGTATGTATGTATATTACATACACATACTTATAACTACAAATTTCGTTCAATGTCCACTTCGCTCTACCTCGGAAGTAATACCGAAGGGGAATTATAACTGTTATTGGTTTATCACCAGTCACTTATCAATTATAATTCCCCTTCGATATATTTTCCGAGGTACAGCAATTTGGATATTAAAAGACAATTTAGCTTAATACTTTTTTGTATTTCCCATTATATATTATATATATATATATATATTTATATATATATATATATATATATATATCATATACTATATATGTATATATATATATTGTGTGCGTGCTTTCGTAAATTACTCAATTTGAAGTTGAAAATGTCTCTTAGAAGAGACGAAAAGTTCTATCCAATAAACGGGCATCAACGTGAATGTAGGTGCTGAACTACACCGGTTACCTTAAGAACACCAGAAAATATGGGGGAAAATTTAAATAATTTATAAGATACAATCAAATGCAATTTCGATGAGATATTCAAGGATATTTGCATAAAGGAAAACATATTTCCAACATTCATCTAAATTATATATAACAAATATATAGATATTTTCTATATCTATACATAATATACGTATATACATATGTAAAAATACATATGCATATATATTAACCAGTTCATTTCAGCTGGGTTGTTCTAGAAAAGAGAAGACACCTTAGGAGTCAACGCCCAACCCAAGGTTCTATTTGTTCTGGGAATACAAGGACTGACGTAATTATACACTATTATTCATTATATGTTTTGAAGAACCCATCTTATCCACTCAATGCGTGTGTGTGTGTGTGTGTGTGCCGGAGTGCACTTGTATATCAGTTTATTATTTTTAACAATATAGGAAATTCATGCAGCGAAAACTGTTCTTAGCCGTCAAATACTGCATAAGTACTTTATTTTTGGAATAATGATACGACAACTTCAAAACAAATGCCTGTCGAGTAAAATACGTCTTATTTTTTTTTTTTAATAGTTAGTACTTAATTGAACACACTCGTGCGCTTCATTTGGACAGAGCCAAAATTCTTGTTAATTAGGACTGCAGATTACAAGAGACAAGATGTGGTGACTACTTTTAACTACTTATGTCAGAATCGCACCAAGTTACTGACAACATAAATAAAAAAAAAAAAACTTTTAAAATGGTTCCTCATCTTTTAAAATCCGTCAATAAAAGGAATCAAGCAAAACGAAACACCAACGTATTTAGTGGTATTCAATGACATCCTACTTTGAGTCATAATTGTCACGAAATTCAGTAACAATGTTAAACAATGTTCCCAAAGTGGTTCAGCATTGACATTCCACATTAAGAAGGACAATTTTTGGGTACAGTCTCAAAAGAATTTAAAAATGGGCTAAGCGATTTTTGCGAGGAAATTTCACATATTAGCCATTGTATCTTTAAAATGTCATTTTTATCACTAAAACGTGAAAATATATATTTACTTTGGATGACATTCACGTTGTCATTTCCACATTTTTGTCAAATACCTGAACAGCTGCTCACAATAGTATCTGAAGACTAGAACTATTTTTACGCTGTCTTTTTATTATTTACACATTAAACATTTATGAGATATAGGGCAGCTATATAACTCTTGATGCACTATATCTCTTAACCTGACAACGAATGACATAAAAAAAAAGTCGCCAGCTTTTACGAGTCACTCAAGACTATATTTCCAACAATTTTATCATTACCAAATTAAAAGATAACTGAAGTCGCTCAATTATAATTTCCAGCACCTGAACCTATGCAAAAAAAAAAAAAAAAAAAAAAAAAAAAAGGAGCTCAAGGATATTCATCAAATCAAGATCAGTAATAGTCATCGCTGGAAAAACCAGAGGATAGATGTAATCTTCAGTCACAACCCATGATTTCCAATCATGTTTCCAGTGTCTGGCGGCCTTATAATTAGCACCGTGTTTTCCGTCCTCCACTTCGACAGTTTATGGTAATTAGGACCAGCTACCAAACGGGATGATTAAGATTTAAATGACGAGTGCGCATTCCTTTCCAGCTGTCCTCTCCCCTAACTCATATACCTATCCATCCACCACTTCTCTCTCTCTCTCTCTCTCTCTCTCTCTCTCTCTCTCATAAACTGAACGTTCATCATGGACGAAAATGGAATTCATCGGTTGCCAAAGAACATATTTCGAAGATGTCGTTAGTCTGAATTTACATTCATTTCATTTAAGAAATTGTCGATAGCTTCCGCCAATAGCTTCTATTTGTTGCATATTTTGAAATAATAGGTTATATTTATGATGGGTCCCTCTAAATGTATGCATAAAGTAAAAAAAAAATCATTATGATCTTGAAAGCATAAAGAGAATAACATTACTCATGATAATAATTACAATAAATGACAAAAACAACCTTGAAGATGCGTCTGTCATTTCAGCATAGTAATAATTACAATCATAACGGTAGCTGCAAAAACAATGATTGCAAAATAATTGCTATAATGCAGACCAAAAAATCACTTACGGTGGATCTGCTACATAGCATAATTGCGGTTTAGTTCTGCAAACCAAATAAAACAAGAGATTTAGACGGCCATGCTAAAAAATGACTGATGTATCTAATTCCCTAGTCTTCTGCATTCATTAGTTTTTTTCTCTCTTTATGCCTTTAACTTCTAAACTCCCTTTCATTAGACAAATGACTATGTAGTCATTTGCGTTGGTGTAAATGACTTACATCTTCCCCGGGTGATTTGCGCTACGACTGGTATTGGCCAGATAGCCTATTTACAGTGCCAGTAGAGAAGATCCACTTTGCAAATCGATTCTCTAAGACTAATCGCCCGTCGGGGAGCAGTGCCGGCAGTTAACCTCTCATAGTGCACTGTAGGCATTACTTGAGGTTCCTTACAGCATCCCTTTGGCCCATAGCTACAACCCTTTTCGTTCCTTTTACTAAACTTCTCTTCATATTCTTTCTCCCATCTAACTTTCACTCTCTTCAAACAATTGTTTCCTAGTGCAACTGCGAGGTTTTTCTTCTGTTACAATTTCAAGACCTCTTTTACTATTACTTCCCTTTCAGGACTGTATGACCTCATAGGTCATACAGTCATACTTTGGCCTAAATTTTATATTCCATTCTATTCTAAGACTAATCCAATAGCCTATTCGTTTTCAAGAACAATTTTTCGAAGCAGACCATTCACCTTCTTTTAGATAACAGCCATCTCTCCTCTTGAGTAAAGATGTGAAGAGACGTTCTCTCAAAAAAGCTGGAAAGACTGCAACAACGGACTTCTCAATGGCAAAGTTGTTGATTGCCTTTTTACATACGTAAGCTTACTCGCCCCGCTCCCTGTCTGAGCTGACAGCGTCATAACCGGTATCACTGAGCCTAGTGGTGACTCGCTCACTGTGAGACGTTTTCGGAAACTGCTGATCTTACACTGGGGGAGGGGGGTGGTCGGTTAGGGGAGACTGTAACCTTAAGAGCGATTTGGTATATCCGATTACACAGTCCTTGAGCCCAGTGGATACCCAGTTTTAATGCGTCCCCTTAATTAACATATTGAAAAAAAAAAAACTATAAGAAAACGGGAAATTGCGATGAAGTCTGGATATTATAACTTTTTGGTCATGATATCAGAACATTATAACTGTTAAGTAACGAATCGGTGACATTATAAAGAGAAAATGAGAGAGGGGGGCACCCGTTTTATTTTTCAGCGGTACCTGAGATTCCTCTACGTAATCTCGTAGGCCTATGCCAAGGATCCGTTTATAGTAGGATTGGGCCAAGGCTCCATCTTATTTTCGATTTACAAGTTGTAGCTATTTGTGGTGAGAATGAATGACAGCTTTATGGGCGCCCGTACGTAGGAGCTAGGGTGGACACTTGCCACCACCCCCCAAAACTGAAATCCTGACAAAAATTATACACACACACACACACACACACACATATATATATATATATATATATATATATATATATATATATATATATATATATCTATACATTTCTTTACTCATTAAAGAAATGCAGGGGCTTATACTGTTTTGTTTTTTTTTAACCTGCTATTATAGTTCAAAGGGTCAAAACTGTTTGTCTCATGGATACCGGAAACGATCCATGTCTGTATTGAGCCACCCTTAGAAAATATGCTTCTGCCGCTCATGATGGCAGGCAACAAATGAAAACACAAAACCGCCCCGCCCCGCCCCCCCCCCCCCCAACGCCGATTTTGGGTTTGGTTAAGGACGCTTCAGAGAACAGTGTTCCACCAGCGCGCATCGGAGGGCACACGAGAGTATTCTTCTTCAGAGCCTAGAGGCTAGACCTACGTAGGCAGAATCCTAACCCCCTTTCTCTACCGAATTATTTCGAAGTCTATGGTGGTAGCTCCACGAAAACCATACGCGAAACATATTCTGCCTGCATTACCACGTGAGCAATGCAAAATCGCAGATAAATGAAGAAAAACAAAACCTTAACTGACGCCTGCAATAATGTCGGAGACGTAGTAAATTTACTTACCACTACCGTTAGCCAGCCATGTGTAAAAAAGAAAGAAAGAAAACTCAATTGAGGCAAATAAATTCAGGAGACAAGCATGAATGCATCTATAAATTGACAAGACCTCCTCAAGGCCTAGAGAATTCGGCAAGAGTTGGCATTCCAATGAAGATGCAACCTCCAGAGACTTGCAATTATCCTCGGAAGCAAGGCGCCGCGCCGGGGGTTTATAGGCGCTGCTGCCTGGCAGGACTAAGCGGATGTCTTCGAAACCAGTACCAACTAGATCAGGTGTTACGCACTAGCTCCGGTCTTCATCAGTGACCGATGATTGTACGTACCGCCGGGTTGTTCCTGCTCCTGAGGGCTTTTTATCGTTTTATGATGGCGCTGGGATTTATTGATTGCGTTTCATGTTGCTTATCTAAAAAAAAAAAAATAGCGTTGGTAAATGACGCCATGATCACTGTGAGGTGGAGAATATGGCTTTAGATTAGGAAAGATAATGATGATGGTAGACCAATAATACGGGATTTTTTTTTTTTTTTTTTTTTTTACTCTATGGTCGTTTTCGCCTTTTGCATAAATTCTTCGGTTGCTTGAAGAAAGTCACCGAGGTCTTTTAGAGAATTTTATCTATCTTTTCTGCGCTTAGGTGGCTGAAAACGTCAAAATTATGGAAAGGCTCTTTATTACTTTGCAAATAAGAATAAAGCGGTAAAACTATACATCTGAAGGTGTTCAGATATTTCCATATCGCAGTATCCCATTTTTTTTCCACGTGAGAAATGGAATAGAATATAAAATCTAAGCCAAAGGTCAACCGCTGGGGCTTTTGAGTTCATTCAGCGCTGAAAATAATGTTGAAACAACTATTAGGAGAGGGTACTAATGAAGATGAACAGAGGTACAGTAAAAGGAATGGATGGGGTTGCAGCTAGGGGCCGAAGGGACGCTGCAGAGAACCTTTAGTAATGCCTACAGTGCACCAAGCGAGGTGCACTTGTTATATTACACCCCTACAGGTTTTACCATTTGTATACGCAAATAAAAAGCCGATATTTCTTCATTGGCCTTTGGTCTCAGATTAATTTTTTTTTAAATTAAAAATTAAACAAAAATGCTTCTATAAAATCGTCAAACTGAGAATTGCTCATTTCCAAAGCCTCAAATGTTTAGGAAAAAAAAACGTAATTTGTAAATGCCCTAAAACAAAGCAAAACGGAAATAAAATCCTCATGAACGATTACTAACGAGTTTCATCGTCATTTAGAAACTGCCAATGTTTCAGAACGTAACCGTGTCATCTGCATCCAGTAATCCCTAACGCAATAAATATTCACCTGAAGAGTTTTTCCAATTGTGTGATTTATGTCTCCTTGTAGATGTCGATAAACAAATGCGTTAGTATACATTTGTTTTTATTCTTCCCTCTGTATGAAAACGCATTTGTTTTTATTCTTCCCTCTGTATGAAATGTATCAAAGATTAACAGATGGTTCAGATATCTGATCCTGTTTCCGTCTCATCATTTAAAGAGGAGAACTGGATGCTAAAGGCGCAATTTTCCCTTATGAAGCGTGTTCGTTACCATTATTATAATCAGCAGTATCATTGATCATAATGACAAACCTACAGCTTAGTACACAGACAAGACACGTGGAATGTGATAAACGGTCATGATGTCCGGATGGAAATAATTGACCGTGAGATACTTCGTACCTTTGTGATTATCTGCTTACTATGTTTTAATGAAAAGGCCAATTAGCAACGACCTTCAATTTCAATTACCGATTTAGTCACTTGATAGCACTGCACTTTACTCGCCTAAATAGCAGGGTGGCTATCAGGAATACGTGGCTGTAAAAATTAGCAGCATATAAATAGAATCTTCCAGCCATTGAAGGAAATTTACTCGTAAACATAAATTTTTAAAAAAGTTGTGAAGATAAAAGACTATGATAAAACGACTCTACTACTACAACAAATACTGATAACAATTTACTGCTTTTGTACAATCAATTACAGTAAAAACGATATTTTTATATCTATTTTTATGCAAAGCCGCAAACAATATTAATGAAAGGTTTATATTTTTCGATTTTCTATTCATCCATTACTATCTTTTATAGCATTTTTATGTTTGATAATTCCTTGACTCTAATCATTCACAGATTTTAGACAAACTAACCTTAGAAATTGATGGCAAAATAAAGGGGCGAGACACCACGTACCGACCCTCGGGAAGCTATGTACCATCCCATGACTGGGACCAAGGAAATTTCATCGATGAGGATCTGACCTCGGGTTGGACGAAGTCCAGTCTAAATTGGCTGCTTTTATACCTAGTAAACTATCGTCGTTATTTATGGGTGCAAATAATGAAAAATAACAGATTATAATAAAAAGCAGACGGTCTCAAAAAAAAATCACAGGATGCACTTCCTCCAGACGACAAGCATCCCCCGATATAAATGCATTACGGTGACCTTGACCTTGGGAGGACGTCATTCCAAGGCGCAAACCTTGTTTGGGAAGACTTCTGACTTCTCGGCCGGGGTCATGGTGTCAAAGTTGACAGTATGCAAGGATCTAACCGCCTATGACAGATGAGACTTGTTGTTGTTGTTGTTGTTGTTTAAATAACAACTATGAGGCGTTCGCAAAGGTAAGCATGACAAGCCACTCCCAAACTACAGCACCAACTACTTGAGATATTATTAGTAACGAAGATTTTGATCGGTAGAAACGCCTGAAATCGACAGACAACCGTCAATACCTTTTGGAATTGATCAATAAGAGACAATTACATTGCTTCTGGAGATTACTGTTTGCCGCCAAATATTCGGCGCTCCGAAAACATTCAATGAGACAGAGATCACTAATTTACAAGTTTGAGTGAATTTGTATTTGCCAAGTTCAGAGTCAGAAAACATGCAAAACTTTTTCAACTTGGATATCTACTCATAAAATCTCCTTAACAAGCAAAGACCATCAAACAACTGTGGAATACTTCACCAAATGGATCATTTGAAGTTGTAGACCCTGTGGATTACTAACAGCTAAGCCCCGTAGGGGGGTAGTGCCGTCAGTGGACCTCGTGTAGTGCACTGCAGGCATTACTTAAGGTTCTTGGCAGCGTGCCTTCGGTCCCTAGCTGCAACCCCTTTTGTTCCTTTTACTGTATCGCCTTTCATATTTCCTTTCTTCATCTTACTTTCCACCCTCTCCTGAAATTGATTCGTAGTGCAGTTGCGAGGTTTTCTTCCTGTTACACCTTTCAAACTTTTTACTGTCAATTTCCATTTCGGCGCTGAATGACCTCATAAGGTCCCAGTGCTTGGCCTCTGGCCTTAATTCTATATTAAACTAACAGCTAAGTGAAAATATAGTTACTTCGGGGTCAAGTGGAATTCATTTGTGCTTTTAAACGTGATCATACAATAGGCTCTCTGATATGAGGACGGCCACGTGACCGAGCAAGAATTCTTCAGACCGATTTCTTCGGCAGTTGTGTAAAAACGAAAATAATGATAATACGCGTGTTCTTGTTCTACACTTACTTTATTGTGCCATGTCAGTTTAACGATTACCTTCGAAACGAACATAAAGGTGTCATTGATGACATTTCGTCGTAGTGGTATCCTAACACTTGCAATAAAGTTAGTATAATATAAAAAAGTAAATAAACACTTAATTAGATATTTGCGTAAATACTATTGGCATCGTCTGCGTTGAACAAAAGGAATATATAATAATCTAAATTCATTATTTCTGGTCAAATATATTTAAAAAATTAAAGCAAAAATATTTTATGATAATATAACGAATTTAACAATATAGCATAAGTGTTTTTATATTAGCTAATTACACGTGATTTTTATGTATTGTAATGAGCCACTTCTCTTAACGGCTGATGGCTCCAGTGACTCTATTAACACAGCAATTACTGCCATCTCTATATTTCAAAAGATGATTCGTGTACGAAGTTCTTATATAAGAAATATAATAAAAAAAACATTTATCATCCCAAGCACACACATACACATACATATGTTGTATATATATGTGTGTGTGTGTGTGTGTGTGTAAAGACCAAGACAAGCCCGGCAGGTGTTTGGATCAATGACCTACTATTGTGAATTAGTCGTGTGTGGAACAGAAATAAATTTCTGACTCACATCGGGATCGAATCCGGGTGTTTCAGTTGAAAGCTCCGAGCCCAATTGGGGCAGTTCTCCTATCCCTATATATATCATATTATATATATATATATATATATATATACATGCATACATGCGTATATATATATATATATATATATATATATAAAACTATATATATATGCATATCTATTACTATATTATATATATATATATATATAATATATACATATAATATATATATATATATATATATATCTATATAAATATATATATATATATGAGTATGATATATATATCATATAATATATATATATATATATAATATAAATATATATATAATATATATATGTATGTATGTATTTATATAATGTGTGTGTGTGTGTACCAAACACACGACAGCAAGCACAAGGATTCTGGTAATCCAAACTAAAATCAAGCTGGGCTCGTATGGAGAGTCTGACAGAACTAAGATCGTCACACGCCATTACAAAAAAAAAAACTACAGTCTCTCTACCTACTCCTCTCACACCGCGTTTAATAGAATCCCGAGTTAACTAAAAGACAGCGACAGGATATGACTAAAACAGACAGCGGGGTCACTTGCAGAATCGACTTCTTACGTCACCTTCACTTTCCCGTCGACATTGCACTTTTCCTGGAGATTTCCAGTCTCTACGTCACGCCATCAACTCGGACGAGGCATCATCGATATGATAGTTTTGTTTGTTTGTTTGTATGGTGCTTTTACGTTGCATGGAACCAGTGGTTATTCAGCAACGGGACCGACGGCTTTACGTGACTTCCGAACCACGTCGAGAGTGAACTTCTATCACCAGAAATACACATCTCTCACTCCTCAATGGAATGGCCGAGAATCGAACCCGCGACCACCGAGGTGGGACGCAAACCCCATACCAACCACGCCGCTGAGGCGCTTGTCGATATGATAGCGATGCGCGTAGAAGCTAATGATAACGAAGGACGTCTGTATCGCTGCTCAGAGAATAGACCGTAGAATTCTAAGCCAGAAGCCGAGCGATGGGACCTGTGAGGTCATTCGGCGCTGAAACGGGAATTGACTTTCAGAAAGGTTTGGAAGTAACAGGAGGAAAACCTCAAAGCAGTTGCACTATGAATCAAGTGTTAGCAGAGGGTGGAAAGTAAGATGAAGACAGAGAATATGAAAGGAGGTACAGTAAAAGGCACGAAAGTGGTTGCAGCTAGGGGCTGAAGGCACGCTGCAAAGGACCTTGAATAATGCCTACAGTGCACCGCATGAGGTCCCGTGACGGCACTAACCTCCTACGGAAGAAGCAATATTGTTAGGAGAAGGTGGAAAGTGTGAGGGAAGAAAGAGAATATGAACGGAGGTAGAGCAAAAGAAATGGAAGAGGTTGCAGCTATGGGCAGAAGGGACGCTGGAAAGAACTTTAAGCAATGCCCACAGTGCACCGCATGAGGTGCACTGACGGCACTACTCTCCCTACGGGAGATATTGCTGTTTAAAGCTTAAATTAACTATTTTAAGATTATCCATAAGCTTTGCATTTATTATGAATGAATGAATCAAAGTAATAAATAACCTAGCATCGGAGAACTCTCACTTTTGAATTTCTTATAGATCAGTTTCACAAGAGCGAGCTTCTACAGAATGAATATATAGGAGCATTTGGAGCATATATATGACATTAATTATTTATTTTATCTATTAATTAATTTATTTATTTATTTATTTATTGCCATATAACGTACTAACAATATCAAGAGCAGCCAAGTTGTTTTTCCCTCTCCTTATCACGTTCTCAATTCAGAGCCCCTCCAACCTACCATTCCAGTGTCCTTATCCAGCCCAGGCACGATAGTATAAGGAGGTGGGAGCGAAAATGATGATGGATATAATCAATGACTCCTGAGAGGATGGAAGCCAATTAGTCAGAAAAAATGGGAGGAGAGAGAGAATTCCAAAGCTTGGTAATACTAATAGAGAAAAAAGAACCAGTTCAAGAGCTGTCCAATCCGAGAAAATCCGATTTAGACGAAACAAATGAGATATGGTGGCCTGACGTGAGTTACGAGGCAGTGTGAGAGGAGGAGGGGCTCTCTCCCTAGGCCCAAAGTAACATTTGTCAAATCGGTACCCACAGGATACAGGCAGAGAAGCCCAACCTGGAGATGGCAAAAAAAAAAAAAAAAAAATAAAAAAAAAAAATAAAATCATTACCGGGTCATCACCGACACAGACTACAGACGAGGGAAAAGTGATATTTGACATTCCAAAGGGGAGATCAATATTCTAAACTGGAATAATTAAGGAAAGCTTAAGTCTTGACGAATGGAAGCTAAAAAAAAAAATCAATAATAAAATAGAATAAGATAACGGGATCTGAACATAACATCTGTCTTTTCTTTTTCTTTTTCTTTTTTCCGTTTTTTTTGCAAAAAGTTTTTCTTTTTTTCTTTTTTTGCAAACAGAAGTGGCAATTTACACTATGTCATCTTTCCAAAAAGAAGTGTGTGAATTAACATGTCAACTCACACAGTTGAAAGGCAAAGGCAGAACAGCAACTTGTCCTCGTATACCAAAGAATCATAAACCGTCTCTAGGAC
>NC_061107.1:81853884-81866384 GCF_015104395.2 Macrobrachium nipponense | reverse complement strand
GCACAATATCAGCTTCATTAATTTCTATGTCAGCTAAATATTCACTATTTTCGTCCCTTACTTCTATATCATTATCTCATTATCTATTCTATGGGTGAATTCTCTCTTATATCGTTCTGCCAGTATGTGCAAATTTCCTTTTTTTCATTCGTAAATCTCCCCTTCAATTCTCAGAGGGCCTATTTTCTATTCTTCTTTTATTCATCTTCTTCGCATATGAGTATAATAGTTTGGGGTTTTGCTTGATATTTAATAGGATTTTTTCTTCCAATTCCCGTTTTTCATTTTCTTTTGATTGTATAATCTTTTGTTCTGCATTTTCTATCTTACTTTTTAGTTCTATAACTTTCCATGCATTTTTTTTGCTTTTGCAAGACCTTTTTTCCACTTTCTGATTTTCTGGAACAAGATCCTTCTGTCTCTTGGTATGCATTGAATGATGTTTACTTTTCTTCTTCGGTATATATTTATCCACTATTTTCTCTAATATTTTATATAATATCTCCCGTATTTACTCTTATGTCATCGCTTACGAAAATGTTTATCCCAATCTTGTTTAATTCTTCATTTATTTCTGACCATTTTATATTTTTTTTGTTTACTGTAGAAGTTGTATTTTCCATATCCTTCCCACTTTTTCATTTCTTGCTTATCTCTGTTTTCACTTGCTTTGGAATGAACTGTTAATTCTATGACATTATGGTCTGAAATACTCGCATTATAACTATTATTTCTTTAACATAATTCAACTCGTTCACAAAATAACTAGGTCTAAAAGTATTTTCCTTTCTGTTGGCAGGTGATTTATTTGTTGAATGTTGTATTCTAGTAGCATATCTAATAGCTTTTCGAATTGCCTCTATCTTCTGCACTACTATTACTTCCCTTTTTTATATGTATAAGTACATCCACAATCTCCTATTCGTTCTTTCCATTCTACGAAAGGAAAGTTGAAGTCACCAGATAGGAGAATAGTCCAGTCCTTGTGATTTCTACATATATCATCCAAATTTTTCAATTATTAAGTCAAACTCTTTAGTATTAGGAGGTCTGATATTACTATGTTCATTAATTTTTTCAGATTCAAATTCTACCGCTATTAGTTCACATTCTGAGTTACTATATTTTCTCATATATTTTTCCTGTTTTTGTCTTTCCCATATATTGCGGTTCACCCCTTGATTCCTATTTTTTCTATCTGATCTTATAAGTTTGGAACCCTTTTTTTTTATTTGATCATCATTCCCAGTCTCTTGGGAATACCAGGTTTCACTTATATTCATTATATCTATTTTCTTTTCAATTTGGGTTAGTTCTTCTAAGTACTCTATTTTTCTTTTTTGAGTTACTCGTAACTAAACCCATGCGCATTCATCACTATGATGGTTTGGCGTGCTCCTTCATTTAATATTGGTAGTAATAAGGATTTTCCCATGTCTCTTTCCTGTTCTGGTATGTTGTTCTTTTTTTCATTTCCAGAAATTCTGACATTAAAAAATCCAACTTTTCCAAATATTTGATCTTCCTTCATCATAATTATTCATTTTGTGTCTGAATCTGCAATTTTCTCCGTTTCTGCAATATCTTTGCATAATAAATACGTTATTATCCCTTGAGTAGAATTTTGGAGCTGATGCATTGAAAGAAAAAAAATTTTTTGCTGACATCTCTGCATATCTCATTGGTGGTTTGCTTTTCTCTTTTACCTGTATTCTTGATTTCTCTCTTTATTTGTTTCTTTCTTATTTTGGATTTTATTACTTGGTTGGTTATTTTATTTGATTATGATTCATGGCTACAGGGTGCATTATATTTGCATTTTTTGTCGAACTTCATCCTTTTCTTTTTCCTTCTTTTAGGTTTTTGCATATTTTTTTGGATGCAGATCTCTGCAATCATCCCCATATCCATCTAGGTATGCACATTTACCATATATTTCATAGTTGTGACATACCTTAGGATGTTTGTAGTAACATCTTTCTCCAACCAAATCTGCAATTCCCTCTTTTCAAAGGTTGCAGATTTTGTCTTTCTTGTCTATTTTTTCCTCTTTCCCGTCATTGTGTAGATCTGGGTAGAGCCTCTTCGGGATTTGCTTTTCTGTTGCCATATCGTAATTTATTTCTTCGTAGGTATGCTGCTTTATTGCCTCATATGTAGTATCAATGAGTATCTCTGCATCCATACTTTTATCTTGTTCTTTGTTTTCCTTATTTTTTTTCTGTCATTTCATTTTTGTTTACTTCTCTTCCGTTTTCCTCTCTTCTTCTTCTTCTTCTTCCTCTTCCTCTTCTTCTTCATCCTCAACTATTTGTACATTCAATCTTGATTTAATAACATTGTCTATCCATGATAGACATGTTGAACAAAAAATTCTTGTATCTTTTCTCATATCTTGTATTACCTCAGCACACTGTGGAGGGTCGGAATGTTGCATGCAGCACATTTTCTGATTAGGTTTTGTGGATTGACTATGCTATACCAAACCTTACACAGTTTGCATGCTTTTGGCATTCTTTTTCCTAATGCGTCATTAGGATATTCACAAGATTCACCTTATTCATTTTCTTTGTCGGAATATGTTGGTTTATGTATATTTTCTTTATGAGTCTCTTGACCACTTGGATTTTATTTGGAACTTCTTCAATTATTTTCAAGATGTTTTCATTAGATTTGTTCCAGTTTGAAGGATTATATCCTTCTAATATATCTATGAATGCTTTTGTATCTTTTGGTTAGGACTGTGCTGATTTCATAGATGAGAAATGCCAGTTCCCTTCCTGCTACCTCATCGTATTGCGAATCTGCTCAAACACGAGAGAGAGAGAAGAGAGAGAGAGAGAGAGAGAGAGAGAGAGAGAGAGAGAGAGGGGGCAGGGAACTGCTTCGATATTTCCGATCCAAAACGTAACGTACCCCAGTGGCAGGAAGGGTCAGTCCAGTCGTGCGACTGAGGAAACTATGGCTGTTACTGTAAGGTATTTCCTGAAAAATTCACCTTTCTCTTTTCTCTCTCTCTCTCTCTCTCTCTATTTTAATATATATATAATATAGATATATGTATGTATATACACATACATATTCATTTATATATAATGTGTATGTGTTCATATGTTGATAACATGAGTTTTTAACTGTCTACATAAGCTCGCAACAAGTACATCAGCCTTTGCAAAAAAAAAAAAAAAAAATATATATATATATGTTAGTTTGCCAGCATGGAAGACAAACAATAAAAGGAAACTGTCAAAATCGGGAATATATTATATCTTGAAAATCAAACGTTAAGAGCATGAATTGTCAAAAGTATCTTGACACAGACAGACATCATAGTCTTTGTAGTTTAATTTCATTCAGTTTTAAAAGACTACATTCCAGATCAAACACAATCCTGAATATCATTCCAAAGAGAAAACTAAATAAAATAATATTGTCCGTGAAGTATGGCAAAAGGCCGGAGAAACCATTTTCCTTTATGAATAATGTAGTATATGGCAATGCTAGTGACTGAGGTGCCAAGTACCTTTTAATTATCGGGAGTTCCCCGCGCTAGCTAGGAAAACACCCTTGGACCGGAAGCCATCTCACGTATACAAAAGCATGTGATCCAATTTTTTTTTTATTATTGAAGTATAATGGGACAAATTCCCTTTCCCTGTGCTGCAACGAATGTGTCTTGGAAACAATGAGATATATCACTTTTATTTTACACAAACATCTTCTAACTATACCAAAACCGTGTAATGGGGAATAATGTGTATTTCCAGTATTCTAAATAAATTTCATGCGATTTTTTTATGTGCGTTTATTTCAGATACACACGCAAACATACACACATAAACACACAAACACACACACACACATATAAATATATATATATATATATAATATATATATATATATATATGTGTGTGTGTGTGTGTGTGTGTGTGTGTCTGTGTCTGTGTGTGCGTGTGTGTACGTTTGCGTGTGTACCTGAAATAATCGCACAATCTCCATGAAATTTATTTAGAATACTGGAAACACACATTATTCCCCATTACCACGGTTTTGGTCTAGTTAGAAGATGTTTGCGTAAAATAAAAGTGATATATCTCATTGTTTCCAAGACACATTCGTTGCAGCACAAGGAAAGGAAATTAATTTCAAAATTCACACGCGCATCATATATGTATATATATACATACATATATATATATATATATATATATATATATACGTATATATATATATATATATATTATATATGATATATATATATCTACACGTATATACATATATATACGTACGCAAAAGTATAATAAGGGTGAATCATAACAGGATATATATCCTGTTTCTTTTTACCGTGTTACTATATTTGCTTGTGCCACATGATTATATATATATATATTTATATATATATATATATATTATATATATATATATATATATATATATATATATATATATATATATGATGCGCGTGTGAATTTTGAATGAATTTCAGCGGGGAATAACACTTTATTTGAATGTAACGCGAGCTGAGACATAGTCTCGGAATGAGGTTCCAGCTGTTAATCACAATTTGTCTGTCAAAAACACAGTAAGCCATAACACTCTTGTGTACAGTTTATAGACCTTTTAATTCCGTTACCCTCAGAGCTAACAGTACTATACTGGCCTATAACAGTACTCTACTGGCTTCATCGACCTACGTTGAAAATGCAGCTACCAACCAAACCTCAATCTGATTATTCATATTTAATAATAAATAAAGATTATAAGCCTCTATTCCCATAGGGTACGTCATTCAGTAGCTTTGTTTGTTTGTATAGCGTTTTTACGTTGCATGGAACCAGTGGTTATTCATCAACGGGACCAACGGCTTTACGTCACTACCGAACCACGTCGAGAATGGACCTCTATCACCAGAAATACTACACATCTCTCACCTCTCAGTGGAGTGCCCGAGAATCGAACTCGCGGCGACCGAGGTGGCATGCAAACACCATACCGACCACGCCACCGAGGCTTTGTCCCTACATCAGGATAACTTGTAATCAAGATAGCTGAAAGAAAGCGACGTCACTTATTCGCCTTGAGAAATTTATCTTTACCGGAGTAGAAAAAAAATTTAATTTCTTCGAATGTAACTTACGGAGTGTGAAATCGTCATAGTTTCTTCTTTAACCCGTCAGAATATTTGCCGAGAAAAAATATATACATGTAAAAAGAGGCCAATAGGTTTAATATTCTGGGAGAGGAACACACTCGCTAATACTAATAATAAGAATATATAAATATATATATGCTAATATAAAATGCTCACACACACACATATATATATATATCATATATATCATATATATCCTATATATTATATATTATATATATATATATATATATATATATATATATATAAATATATATATAATCAACCATCTAAACCTTCAACCATAAAAAGATCTACAATTATGGACCGAGTATAATAACTCATATATATATATATATATATAATTATATATATATATATATATATATATCTATATATATATATATATATGTTGTGTGTGTGTGTGTGTGTGTGTGTGTATAAATTATATATATATATATATATATATATATATATATTTTATGTATATATACATACATACAGTTATTATATTCGGTCCATAATTGTAGATATTTTTATGGTTGGAGGTTTAGATGGTTGATAAGTGAATGATTTGAGTGAGTTAAGTGTTTGTGTGTATTTCATAAAGTTAAACGTATGCACCTGATTATAGCCGTCCCTGGTAAGAGATTGCACACTAAATGATTAACTAGAACCATATTCTGATGGAGAATTGGACGTTCACTTTAGAAAACGTAATACAATTGAAAAAAGGAGAAATTACACTGCAAAACAACATTTGTGATGGTTTGCCTTCAACGTCTTGTCTTTAGGGAACTTTGTGTTGTTTCGGTGGATGTAAGTCTTGGTGTACGAAAGCACATTTGTGTGAAATGAGGTGATCAAAATAAGTAATTTTTTGGGCTAATCATTCAAATTCGACCAGAGGAAGATACATTCGAAATCTGACTGTGACCACAATCATGACAAACATTTATTAATGAGATTGATGGAACAATAAGTACGGAAAGGTCGTCAAAACTTACAAAACAAAGAATTTCCACGGTGCCTTTTCCCATGTTTATTAACATAAGCTTCTTGCTTATGTCCAAATAGCCTGATCAATTACTTGTAGGTACAGTATAAATTACAGCTCTCTATTAAGAAACAAACCAAAAGAAGTGATAAAAGAATTCTTGGTTTATCTTATGGTAAAATATTTTACATTTTCGTAGACCATAAGACTTCACGCCAACGAACTTTCTTTCCTTATATCTTCAGCTGAAAACCCTTATGGATAGTCAACAGACTATAAACCAAAGGGGCTCCCAATGGAAATCAACCTGCATAGAGAGACAAGTTGCAGGAAAAAGTGATAAACAAATAAATATGAAACAGATTATAAAACCGATGCACCTGGTATTAAGAAGAGAGCTGGAATGAATTCGCTACTCGCTTAGCAACTGCCCTTGGTAAACTATTCCACATTTTAGCTGCAGATAAGATAAAATTCGTAGCAAACTGAGTAATACACGACTTGACAGTGAAGTCTTAGCAGACCGTTTATTTTTCGTTAATGGCCAGATAGTCCTATGGCAACTCAGTATTTCACAGAAAACTCGATTTTTTTCGCTAATGCGAAGATTTACATTATCATATTTCAACTTAAGACATTTTATACTGCGTATCTTTTTATGCTATTTAACTGTAACCTCGACTAGAACAAATTAAAGCCAACGCGTCATAGATGACCGTGTGCATCCCGCCAAAGCACAGATTAGCCTACGTAACGTCAATAGGCTTACGGGATCAACACCAGCCCGAGAGGATCACTTCTAACAAGGACGACCAGTTTATCAGAGAAGATCGCGAACCCTCTGCACATGCGCATTAATACCACGTCGACTTCAAAAGGATTATGCAAGCATTTCATAGATTATGAATAGCTTTTCAACGGGATAGCCATTTCGTGAAAGGTCGCGTAGTTTTTGCTACAGCATACATTATCCTATATCAGTTTGAAAAATGATCACGGCAAGCATTTCATATATATATATATATATATCTATATATATATATATATATATATATACTATATATATATATACACACACACACACACACACTATATATATATATATATATATATATATTATATATATATATATATATAAAAGGGTACTACTTTAGTAGGCGGTCTACTGGCGTGTTTCTACACTATTTCGCCGTGTTTAGTACGAGCCCGTTGGGGGTCAAATGGCCTTAAGCCAGCATTGACTCTTGCTCATAGAGCAGCCCGTAATCTTTTAGTACTAGCCCCTCGGGGATCAAATGCGGTAAAGCACTTAGGGACACTTGACCACCGATGGGCTAGTACTAAACACGGCGAAACAGTGCAGAAACACGCAGGTAGACCACCTAACAAAGTAGCACCAGAAAATGTCTCTCACCAATGCCCAATACAGATTTGCTCCCTCAATCTGACAGGTAACTGCTAGTATTTCAAAGAAACTGTAATTTCCAGGCGATGCGCATATTATTCAATGCCAGCCCCACCGAATTAAGGCAAGCAAAATATATAAAAAGATCGAGTCTTTCCCGCCACTGCGCAAGCGCACACCATCCTTCACCAACCTTGAAGGGGTTTACGGCAGCCACTGGAGCGAGATGGAACATCAGCGAACCGCTAAAATCACAAGATCTCGAACCATTCTGTTATCGAATCCGGTGCCATGAGGATCGGCCGGCGACGCGAACGAACCAGATTTACCACTTCAAAAACTTACGAATAATGAAAAGTAGTTACATTTTCCAGTGGCTGGTTTACTAGGAATACTGTTAGTGCAAAATTGTGGCCATCATCCAGAGAAGCAATATAAGCCTTGATAGGCCTAATGTGACTTCGAGGGAGCGAGTGAATCCAACTTAGGGTTTTGCCGACGAGAATCAACTTGTAAAAGCAAATCACACTACTTGCCAAGTGGGATAACTAATATACTTAAGGTAAGTTAAACAAACTATGCTGTATACGAGTTAAATAATACTTTTGAGGCAATTCAAAAAACTACTTTAGGCTCGATGCATGCATTAATTGAGGGAATCTGGATATATAAGATACTACACGCTTGGGAAAAAGCCAAGCCAGGAGAGGTCCGTCCAAAAAAATAATAATAATAAGCTTTGGATAAACTACTACTATGAGATTCAGGGTCTCTGTAACACGGTTTTTTTTGGGACTTTGCTCCTTGTCAAAGCATCGGATGTAGCTGAAAGTTGACATATGTATATTTTACAACCACACACAAATTTTGTCAGCATTATCAATAGCCTAAACCCGATAGTTTTGATTTTTATAGAGTAAAAATGATCAAGCCGACGCCATGGCCAATGATTACGAGCCAAGAGTCGAAAACATTCATTACGTAAGCAGGTAAACAAACACCATTTGACTAAATGTTGCCCCGCCCATCCTCCAGACAGAATGCCATCGGCTCTGAAACCCAAAAGACTTTATGAATGGCGGAACGATACATAGATGTGGGTTGGGTATCAGTGCTAGCGTAGTAATACTACTGTAGCAGTAGTGCCGCAACAGTATAGCAGTAATACATGAATTAAACGTTTAGACCAACTGCTGGGATCCTTGAGGATCATTTAGCACTTCTTACACTACTCGAGAAATTAATTTTTATAGCCAGAAGTTAAATTTTCTAATCCAACATGCCCATGGTAGCCTTCAGTGTTATCCTGAATTATAACGAGGCGAAAGTGGGTGGAGCCCCATGAAAGTCACCATTCTGACGATAATTATTGTGAAGGTTTAAAGCCAATATACGGTACCGCTATTTTTTTTCAGTAAATAGGTAGATAGCCAATAAATAAAAAATGCATGACATTCTTTATAGCAGTTATCAAATCAAGCTTGTCTACTATGTTTTTGGTAATTACCAACTATTCCCTACATCTTGTCAATCTGATTGTGACCTATAAAGTAGAGAACTGTAATTTCTTTGGAAACTTATTTTGGGAGTTAGACTATAATCAAAGAGTTTTTTGTATTTATTAACATATTTTGTTGGTTTTGTTCATTATGACAATTATCAGTGTAGAGTTCCAGAGTTCAATAAGGTGTACTGCTTTGCTTGTATTTAAATTTGTATGTCATTGTTGCCAGAGGTTTAGCCTCGTTACGTATAGCCAATCATCCATCGAGAAATAGGGAAGAAATGATGTCATAAGTTACGTAAACGAGTGCGTTTCGAAACCTTTTTCTCTGAATAAGTTGGCCCGCCCCCGTCTTCAAAAAAGGTCACTTTTACATTATAAGTACCAAATTTATTCAACCTATGTAGTGCAGAATACACTCAAAATTTATGTGTTGATATATGTATTCTGAATAAGCGTTATATAGAAATGCATAGATAAAAAGTTATTGCGAAAAAACCGTGTTACAGAGGCCCTGAATCTCATAGTAAAGGTGTGCTACAGTCTTAATAGGGTGGCCAGACGTCCTGCTTTAGGAAGGACAGTCCTCCAAGGGACAGTCCTGTTTTGAGCATTCTGTCCTCTGTCCTGCTTCACCTTAAGAAGGACGCTAATTTGTTCTGCTTTTTGGGTCGGTCTAAAGAAAATATATTAAAACTAAAAATATAAAAAAAAAACAAATACATATACTAAAACAGTGAGAACTGAGGGTCAAAATAACATGGAAGAATTATATGAAGAGTATGGGACTGTGGAGGCAATTATCGATACTCCTGAGATGATAGATAGCACAGTGAGGAACGTTATCTCAAGCTGTTCAGTAAATCTGACGTCCTTTTACAAGCCTGACGAAGGTGAGTGCTTATATTTTCTCTGTTCTATGCAGTAATACTCACACAGAACGGGTTTTCTCAATAATGAGTTCAGCTTGGACAAATGAGAGAAACTGTCTGCAAGTGGACTCAGTCAAAGCAGAACTCCAAATTTGTGACAACTTTTCAGAAGAGTGCCCAGCCAAGTACAAAAGACTTCTAGCCAACGAAAACTCTTAGAGATGGCAAGGAAAGGGGCAAAATACAAACATTAGATTGCTAATTCCTTTAGTTTCTGAAATAATGTTAATTTTTTTACCCCAGTTTCTACTAAACTGTTCCATCATGGATCAAATTGAATATTAATTAATTTCAGTTCTTTATTGATGCACTATTTGACATTTAAACACTCAAGTCATATATATATATATATATATATATATATATATATATATATATATATATATTTTATTATATATATATATATATATATATATATATGTATATTTATATATATATACTATATATATATGTATATATATATATATATTATACATATACATTATACAACATTTCATATTTCAACTCCTTAATAATCATGTTTAAATTAGGTTAAAAATTGGTGTTGGCAAAAAAAAAAAAAAAAAAAAAAAAAAAAAAAAAAAAAAAAAAAAACAAGTCCTTCTTTTGGAATTTGGAAATGGCCACTCTAGCTACAGATGTCCGACGTAACTTTCCCCTTTTTAAGTTATAGAATCAAATAAACCATGCATAATTACACTGTAACAATGATGTATTTTGTTATTTTGTTAATAACAAAAAGAACCCCGACCGTATGAAAATAAATGGCGCCCTCTCTCTTCAATTACGGGCATGTATAAATGAATGCAAAACTCGAGATCCAAAGAAATCTGGTATTCTACAGACACTGTTGAAGAGGACCACCAGCCTCAGTTCGCTAAAATCAGGTACTGTCAGCAACTGCCACCAACTACAAATGTATTAAGAGCATACCTGTGTATACAGATAGACCAAGTAACCTCATTCGCAAACCTACTATACTCTATTTTTTTCCATCTGTCCACCCGCCAGTGGTGTTTGGGTATGGTAACACTGCGTCCCGAGCTTTAGATAGTTACGCTATGTGTAAGTTTTAGGTAAATAAAAGGATATCTGGGTGTACATTTGCAACTGAAAAGTGTTTTATTAATTTACTGTATGCGAATTACACTGTTAATATTCGAAATAGGATATTGTTATTATTGTTGAATGTAAGCTGAATTTGACTATCTACAGCCCGGGACGCAGTGTTACCATACGCAAACACCACAGGCGGATGGACAGATGGAAAAAAACAGAGTATACACTGATACGATATACATTGCTAAGTCATACCCACATTCAGGAAAAAAAACTGCATAAATTACTATCGTGCAGTAGTAGTTGAAAATAAAGATTCAGTCAAAACAATATATATAAACTATGAAAATAGTAAAATGGGTACCAATGGTACTGGGATGGCGTTAACATGTAGTGTGAATGGACGATGACACACTCACGGTCTAGAACGTGGACACACTGAAGAAAAAGATGACGGTATGAACTGGCAAACTATTCGAGATGATAGGGAATCCAAGGAAATGACGATGTAACATAAATAAATGTAAGAAACACTGATTTGATAAATGGAACAACAAATGGTATTTCTTTGTGTGTGTGTGTGTGTGTGTGTGTGTGAAGCCACCCTCTTATAAGAGACGGAGTTTTATCAACCAATATGCTACATAATTAGGCAAAACCCAGCTGATATAATTGCTCGTACATATAATCATCAAGAGCAAGGAACCTTATCTCCTAGAAGGGAGTGACTTCGGGGGGGGAAAAAGGATAATGAGACAACGGCATTCATTGCAGCCAGCTCATTCTGAGAATGCAGTTTCCAGTATGCAACGCTATAAAAAGCAACCTTGCAACTCTGCATGATAGGGTGATTGAATAGCTTAAGTAAAATGTGTAACTTCCTTCTGTCACTACAGCATCCGGAGTATCAGGGAAAACTAACTCGATTGTCTTCGTGGATTTTATGATGTTCTCAAGCACGCTTTTATTCGTGCTACATGGGGAATATATATAGTATATGTATATATACACACATATAGATATACACATATAATATGTATATATATAGAGCTCCCATATCAATAAAAAGTAGAATCAAAGAGCAGCTTTGATACTGGCAAAAAAAAAAAAAAAAAATCTGCCTCATGTTCACAAGAAAACCCAAAATTTTCAATAGAAGTTTCTCTTCCTCTTCCTCCTCCGTGCCTATATGTTCACCTGTTAAAGAAATTCTGTTTCAGTGTTTGAAAGATAAAAGTGAAATATGTACCCGGCTCTTATCTCTTATCACTTGCACGGCGATCTGCATTCATGGAAGTACCGGCCTGTATACTGTACAGTATACATTCGTGAGGACCGTATACAGAATGCATGAAAGTTTTAAAGGTGGATGATTGCCCCCACCTCTCTCTCTCTCTCTCCTCTCTCTCTCTCTCTCTCTCTCTCTCATATATATATATATATATATATATATATATATATATATATATATA
>NC_061107.1:81836384-81848884 GCF_015104395.2 Macrobrachium nipponense | reverse complement strand
AAAGGTCAACTTGAAACGGCCCACAGAAATGTAGCTCAGCTTGAAGACGAAAATTATGAGCTCGAGAAGAACCTCGAAAATGAGACCCAGACAAACCTCACCCTTCAGAATGAGGTCCTGATACTAAATGACTGCGTTCAGTCGCTACAATCAGCGATGCGCCATAAAGAATCTCAACTGGTTTCAGCAACAGAAACTCTAAACACTGAAAGAACGAAAAATGAGATCACTGGTGCAGAACTTGAAGTCATGAGAAACTGGGTATCAGAATTAGGAGGTGAGAATGCCAAGATTACAGAAGAATTAGGAGAGGCAATCTTGGCAATTACTTCCCTGAAGGAAGAGTTAGGAGAAGAGCTGGAGAAAGCCCAAATCCTGAGGAATGAAGTCCAGGCTATGAGGAACTGGGTAACTGAATTAGGAGGACAAAATGCAATGATTAAAGATGATTTAGAAGATAAGTGCCTGGACATTACTTTACTCTCGAAAGAATTGGGAGACGAACAGAAGCAGACCCAAATTCTGAGGGATGAAGTCCAGGTGATGAGGAACTGGGTCTCCGAATTAGGAGGAGAAAACGCCACGGTCAAGGAAGCCTTAGAAGAGGCGCTCCTGGAAGTGACCACACTCAAGAACTCTTTAGCAGACGAGGAAAGGAATGCTCTCCATCACAGGAGTGAAATGGAGACCCTGTTGAAAGAAGAAAGGAAAAGAGGCACTGAGATAGAGACATCCCTGAGAATTGTAAAAGTTGAGCTCCACAGTAAGCAACAGCAGATACAGAATTTTGTAAGCGCAGAACAAAAATTGATCTGTGAGAAACTGGAACTGGAAGATAAACTAGAAGTTGCCCTCAATCGTGGAAAGGAGCTCGAAGTAGAGCAGTGAAAAATGAAAACTGCATTACCAGGAGAAGCTCAGGGATAAGGACGCTGAAAAGGACAAGCTAAAAGAACGGGAGGAACAGTTGCAAAAGAAATTGGAAAGCGCCATGTACCAACAACAGAAGTTTGGAGTCTTCTTTAAAGCTTGCAGAAAGAGATATCTGCTCTTTGAAGAAGGCAGAAAACACAAATCTCCAAGAACTGGAACACCTTAGGAAAGAATGTGAAAGATTGAGAGAAAATTGCAAGATGCAAGACGAAACTATAATTCAAGAACGAAAACGCGTCAGGGAGCACCTAAGGATGCAGGAGGAAGAGCTGAGGAATCATGATAAGTACATGTTAATGGCACTCCTTCATGGTACTGCTCAGAGAAACTTCTATTTGGAACATATTGCACTGGACCATAGAAACGAAGACCTGGACAATGAAACCCTGAAAAACAGTGAAGAAGAAAACAAGAGCCTGGACCAAGAAGAGGTCCTACAACAACTACTGCAGGAAAAGGGTAAGAAAGGTGGGATCAGTTACAAGGGAGTACTTGCCAACGCCCAAAAGAAAAGAAAAAGGAAAAAGGACCTATGGAAAGGCATGTGGGAGGTCCTCACACAGATGGTGGAGGATTTAATTGAGGGAGATGACCGAAAAAACTGCTGAGGAAGCAGTGAACTCTAAACGTTCGGATTAAAAGCCAGTCTCCTAATCAGAAGCAGCTGTTCAGATGGCAGAGGTGATCACAATGCCAGCCAAAAGTAGCTGATGTAGGAATTTTGGCTGGATGGACGAAGGGCTTGGCCCACTCTAAGGGCATTGTGGATGAGTCACAGGTTGACTTCACGACAAAGGAGTCGAAGACGCACCTTTGGCAGAATGGGAGGAACTCCAAAATCCTTCCTAGGTTCCTTTGAAGGCGTCCCCCCACGTCTTCTCAGGACCCTCTGAAGGCTTTCCCCCATGACTTCTGAAGTTCCTCTGAAGGTGTTCCCCCCCACCTTCTGAAGTTCCTCTAAAGGTGTTCCCCCACACCTTGCGAGGTTCCTCTGAAGGTTTTCCCCCCACACCTTTCGAAGTTCCTCAGAAGGCATGTCTGGGGTTCCTCCCTAGTTGTCTTTGGTGTGTATTCGACAACACAGTCATGAGGCCAGTCTGTGACCCATTCATTTTGCTCTTGGAGTTTTCTGGATTTCGTCAGTCAAGCTCGTCTCCTAAATGAAACATACACAACTTAGCCTTTGTCGTCAAAACTGGATTTCTATCAACCTTTTGCATGGTGCCCTTTCTCTTTAACAAAATTAGTAGTTGTCAATCCCACTTAAGGTAACTTTGTCCCTGTCTTTCGAAACTGGATTTCTGCCCACCTTTTATATGGTGGCCTTTCTCTTCAAGGAAATCAGTAGCTGTCAGGAAATCAGTAGCTGTCAGGGCCAACAATGGGTGGGTACACCATTTCGAGACACAGGCAACTTTGCCTCTGTCATCGAATCTGGATTTCTGCCCACCTTTTGTATGGTGGCCTTTCTCCTCAAGGAAATCTGTGGCTGTCAGGCCCCACTAATGGGTGGGTATACCATTTCGAGACATAGGCAACTTTGCCTCTGTCATCGAAACTGGATTTCTGCCCACCTTTTGTATGGTGGCCTTTTTCCTTAAGGAAATCAGTAGCTGTCAGGACCACTAATGGGTGGGTATACCATTTCGAGACATAGGCAACTTTGCCTCTGTCATCGAAACTGGATTTCTGCCCACCTTTTGTATGGTGGCCTTTTCACTTAAGGAAATCAGTAGCTGTCAGGCCCACTAATGGGTGGGTATACTATTTCGAGACATAGGCAACTTCGCCTCTGTCAACAAAACTGAATTTCTAACCACCTTTTATATGGTGGCCTTTTTCCTTAAGGAAATCAGTAGCTGTTAAGCCCACTAATGGGTGGGTATTTAAACCACAGTTTCGATACATAGCAAATTTGTCTCTGTCATCGAAACTGGGGGGATTTCTGCCCACCTTTTGTATGGTGTTGCCCTTTTGTTCCGGCCTTAAGGAAATCAGTAGGCTGTTGAGGGACCCACTAATTTGTGGGGTATTAAACATTTCAGAAGGGAACAGCAACTGGGCCCTTTGTCAGCGACTGGATTTTCTGCCCACCTTTTGTATGGTGGTCCTTTTTCCTTAAGGAAATCCATTTAGGCATGTCGATCACTTTAATGGGGGTTTTTTGGGTATACTTTCGGAGGGACATTTAAGGCAACTTTGCCTGTCATCGAAACTGGATTTCCTGCCCCCTTTTGTTATGGTGGCCTTTTTCCTTAAGGAAATCATAGCTGTCATGGGCCTTTCACTTTAATTGGTGGGTTTATTTTACCAATTTCGAGACATAAAGGGGGGCCAACTTTGCCTTGGCATCGAAACTGGTTTCTGCCCACCTTTTGTATGGTGGCCTTTTTTCCTTAAGGAAATCAGGTAGGCCTTTGACACTAATGGGTGGGTATACCATTTTCGAAGGACATAAGCAACTTTGGCCTGTCCATCGAAACTGGATTCTGCCCACCTTTTTGTATGGTGGGCCATTTACCTTTACAGGAATCAGAGCTTGTCCCAATGCCCACTAATGGGTGGGTATACCATTTCGAGACATAAGCAACTTTGCCTTTGTCCATCGAAACTGGATTTCCTGTCCCAAAAACTGTTGTATGGTGGCCTTTTTCTTAAGGAAATCAGTAGCTGTCAGGCCCACTAATGGGTGGGTATACCATTTCGGAGACAGGCATTTTCTTTGCCCTGTCATCGAAAGTGGATTTTCTGCAGGCACCTTTTTGTATGGGTGGATTTTTTCCTAAGGGAAATCATGGTAGCTGTCAGGACTCACTAATGGGTGGGTATACCATTTCGAGACAGGCAACTTTGCCTGTCATCGAAAGTGATTTCTGCCCACCTTTTGTATGGTGGCCTTTTTTCCTTAAGGAAATCAGTAGCTGTCAGGCCCACTAATGGGTGGGTAAATACATTTCGAGACAGGCAACTTTGCCTGTCATCGAAACTGGTTTAATTTCTGCCCACCTTTTGTATGGTGGCCTTTCTCCTCAAGGAAACTGTGGCTGTCAGGCCCCACTAATGGGTGGGTATACCAGTTCGAGACATAGGCAACTTTGCCTCTGTCATCGAAAACTGGATTTCTGCCCACCTTTTGTATGGTGGCCTTTTCCCTTAAGAAATCAGTAGCTGTCAGGACCACTAATGGGTGGGTATACCATTTCGAGACATAAGCCAAACTTTTGCCTCTGTCATTGAACTGGATTTCTGCCCACCTTTTGTATGGGTGGCCTTTTTCACTTAAGGAAATCGTAGCTGTCTGGCCCACTAATGGGTGGGTATACTATTTCGAGACATAGGCTTCGCGCCTCTGTCACGAAACTGAATTTCTAACCACCATTTGTATGGTGGCCTTTTTCCTTAAGGAAATCAGTTAGCTGTCAGGCCCACTAATGGGTGGGTATACCATTTCGAAGACATAGGCAAATTTGTCTCTGTCATCGAAAAAACTGGGGATTTCTGCCCACCTTTTGTATGGTGGCCTTTTTCCTTTAAGGAAATCAGTAGCTGTTAGGACCACTAATGGGTGGTATACCATTTCGAAGAAGGAACCTAGGCACTTGTTAATCTGTCATCGAAACTGGATCTGCCCACCTTTGGTATGTTTGGCTTTTCCCTTAAGAAATCAGTAGCTGAAGGACCACTAATGGGTGGGGTAATAGATTTCGAGACATAGGCAACGTTGTCTTGTCATCTGAAACTGGATTTCTGCCCACCTTTTGTATGGTGGCTTTTTCCTTAAGGAAATAGTAGCTGTCAGGACCACTAATGGGTGGGTATACATCGAGACATAACACTTTGCCTCTGTCTTGAAACTGGATTTTCCTGCCCACCTTTTGTATGGGTGGCCTTTTCCCTTAAGGAAATCAGTAGCTGATAGGACCACATGGGGTGGGTATACCAATTTGAGACATGGCAACTTTGTCTCTGTCATCGAAACTGGGATTTCTGCCCACCTTTTGTGGTGGCCCTTTTTCCTTAACGGAAATCAGTAAGCTGTTCAAGGCCATAATGGGTGGGTATACATTTGAGCATAGGCAACTTTGGCTTTGTCACCAAAATTGGTTTCTTGCCCACCTTTTGTATGGTGGCCTTTTTCCACTTAAAGGAAAATCAGTAAGTGTTAAGGAAAACTAATGTTGGGTTATTACATTTCGAGACATTAGGCAAACTTTGTCTTCTGTCATCGAAACTGGAATTTCTGCCCACCTTTTGTAATGGTGGCCTTTTCCTTAAGGATTGAGCTTTGTCAGGGGCCCAACTAAATGGGTGGGTTATCCCATTTCGAGACTAGGCAACTTTGCCTCTGTCATTGAAAAACTGGATTTCTGCCCAACCTTTTGTAAATGGTGGCCTTTTTTCCTTAAGTAAAATCATGAGCTGTCTGCCCACTAATGGGTGGGTATACCATTTCGAAACATAGGCAACTTTGTCTAAGTCATCGAAACTGGATTTCTGCCCACCTTTTGTATGGTGGCCTTTTTCCTTAAGGAAATCAGTAGCTGTCAGGCCCACTAATGGGTGGGTATACCATTTCGAGACATAGGCAACTTTGTCTCTGTCATCGAAACTGGATTTCTGCCCACCTTTTGTATGGTGGCCTTTTTCCTTAAGGAAATCAGTAGCTGTCAGGCCCACTAATGGGTGGGTTTACCATTACGAGACATAGGCAACTTTGCTTCTGTCAACGAAATTGGATTTCTGCCCACCTTTTGTATGGTGTCCTATTTCCTTATGGAAATAAGTAGCTCTCGGGCCCACTAATGGTTGGGAAGCATACCATTTCGAGACATAGGCAACTTTGTCTCTGTCGGCGAAACTGGATTTCTGCCCACCTTTTGTAAGGTGGCCTTTTTCCTTTTGGAAAGCAGTAGCTCTCAGGCCTACTAATGGCAACATTGCCTCTGTCATCGAAAGTGGATTTATGCCCACCTTTTGTATGGTGGCCTTAGTCCTTAAGGAAATCAGTAGCTGTTAGGCCCACTAATGGGTGGGTATACCATTTCGAGACAATTTAAAGGCACCTTTTGATGGACATAGCACCTGGGAGACATAGGCAACTTTGTGAAATACATTTCCGGAAAGACAGGCCACTGGGAGCACTTGTCTCTGTAATCGAAACTGGATTTCTGCCCACCTTTTGTATGGTGGCCTTTTTCCTTAAGGAAATCAGTAGCTGTCAGGCCCACTAATGGGTGGGTATACCATTTCGAGACATAGGCAACTTTGTCTCTGTCATCAAAACTGGATTTCTGCCCACCTTTTATATGGTGGCCTTTTTCCTTTTGGAAATGAGTAGCTGTTAAGCCCACTAATGGGTGGGTATACCACTTCGAGACATAGGCAACTTTGCCTCTGTCATCAAATCTGGATTTCTAATCGCGTTTTGTATGGTGGCCTTTTTCCTTAAGGAAATCAGTAGCTGGCAGGCCCACTAATGGGTGGATTTACCACTTCGAGACATAGGCAACTTTGTCTGTCATCGAAACTAGATTTCTGCCCACCTTTTGTATGGTGGCCTTTTTACGTAAGGAAATCAGTAGCTGTCAGACCCACTTATCGGTGGGTATGCCATTTCGAGACATAGGCAACTTTGCCTGTGTCATCGAAACTTTTGGGGGGGACCAAAAAAAATTTCTGCCCACCTTTTGGTATGGTGGCCTTTTTCCTTAAGGAAATCAGTAGCTGTCAGGCCCACCTAATGGAAAGTTATACTATTTCGACGACATATATATATATGATATATATATATATATATAAATATCCCATATATTATATACATATATATACATTATATATATATCTCAGCCTAATAAATACTTGGGCATGTCGGTGAAGGTAGGTCTACTTCACATCTGGTAAATGTATCTGAATTCGACAGATATAAAGTACGTATGAGCATAATAAATTGTACCTTTCTTCGTGACCAGATAATTATATATATATATATATATATAGATAATATATATATATATAACATATATATATATATATTATAATATATATATATATATTGTGTGTGTGTGTGATCTACTGTTCGTGTTTGATTTCAATGCACGTCAAATTCAAATTTTGATAAATCTATTGGGAAATTTTCAATGACTTTCAGTTCAGCTTCTTACAAACTTTGCCATGGTAATAAATGGACCTTGTCCTCTTTAACAAAATGTTTGAATAAAAAAATTCCATAAAATAAGTCAGATTATTATCAATGGACTCCAGGTATTTGGAAGAACTTCAAAAAAGATATTAAATAAATTATTCAATAAATTACTCCGTTAGTAACCAAAAAAAAAACAAAAAAGTGGTTGAAACAAAATTCATATTAAGCCCAACAAAGCTACGCTTCTCTCCCCAATTCTATGATATTCTCGGATATTTGTTTTGTTTGTTTGCTCGTCTGCTTGTTTTTTTGCAGGTGATCTATTTCAAGCAATTCTTCAAGCCAAGAAAGCTTCGGACGATACTATAAAAAACGGATCTCTCCGTCGGCAACAGTGCACGGGAAAAAAAAATACAATTCGACTGGTATCGTGGAGGACTGTACATGCAGAATCAGTAAGATTTACGATTACATTATGTTCATACTCCTTTACATATACATTATATATATATATATATATATATATATATATATATATATATATATATGTGTGTGTGTGTGTGTGTGTGTGGTGTGTGTGTATGTATCCATAAAATACAGTAAAAAGTCTTCAGTGGATTTACCATTATTCTTTTTTCACTTTAACCTGGCCTAACAATTCTAGTCATCGAAAAACCTTATTAATCAGTGTCTGCAGCTTAACTGGTAATTATTGAAGAACCCATGAAAGCAAAGAACGTCGAATCTAACAAGTCTTTGATGACTGTCCCACTTTCAACTATAATAGATTCACAATACCCGTGCATCTGATGTCTGGGGCAGACCCTTACGACGCTCCTGATTGGTTGTTAATAAGCCAGTCACGGCGCTGGAAACTCTCAGTCTCTCGAGAGAGTTCACAGGAGTAGGATCTATGTTCCATCTCTCCTGAGGAATACTTTTGAAAGACGTATCCCTCAGGAGAGATGGAACATAGATCCTACCCATGTGAACTCTCGAGAGTGACTGAGAGTTTCCAGCCCTGTGATTGGCTTATCAACAGCCAATCAGGAGCTCGTAAGGGTCTGCCCTAGACATCAGATGCACGGGTATTGTGAATCTACTATAGCAACTTATATCAGGTATCGGGAATGAATCCAACAAAGGAATTGTCAAAGAAATTGTGAGACTCTTCATCCTTTTCAGTTTATCCAGTTATCGAATTTTCAAGGGATTTAACAGGTAGTAGTCATCAAGAACAAACCCTTCGGCCCAGCACTGTGAGAGATGAAAATTTAAATCAGGCGTCTGAATAATAATAATAATATTAATCGTAATAATAATAATGTGAATCACCAAAATGGTGAAGAAATCCACAATGGTGTATAATAATAATAATAATAATAATAATAATAATAATAATAATAATAATAATAATAATAAAATAATAATAATAATGTGAGTCACTAAAATGGTGAAGAAATCCACAATGGTGTCAGTGTAAATATATTTTGACGATATATATAAAGCAAAAGCCTTCGAGAACCTACTCGAAAGCGCTCGTTTTCAATACATTTTGAATATCTATATACACTGACACCATAGGAAATCTTCGCTACCACGAACGGAAATAAATGGCCCCTGTCCTTTATTCTCCCATTCACCTCCTGCCTTTGAAATTAAGGCGAGATTGTCGCTACGTTCAGAAATAAGAACGCCACCCCCACCCCTCCCCCCTCCCCCCCCCCCACCCCCAGACCCCCTCCCTCCTCATTCTCCTCTCCGAATTATTTTCTTCCTTCTCTGGAATCCTCGTGTGGGATACTCGACTGTCCATGTTGCAGGAATTGCCGTGGAGATCTTTAAATCCTTGCCGCCGGTTCCCGCTCTCGGGAAATTCCGAACGAGTGTCATGACACATCTTGAGCGCGAGGTCGCTCGCTCCGATTTATCCGGCCGGCCGGGTGACCTTGACTTATCGGCGTGTATTTTTCCCCACCGTATTAAAACACTCCGTTACAAGAAAGGACAGCAATGTGTACATCGAAACAAGAATCAATGTTGTACACATACTCATACATACACACACGCATCTACTATATATATATATATATATAATATATATATATATATATATATATATATATATATATATATATACACACATATATATATGAATATAAAATATATATATATATATATATATATATATATACACATGTTTATATAAGTCCATAAATGTATGTACATACCTATGTACACACATACATATATAAAATATATATACATATATATCTATATCTATATATATATATATATAATGTATACAATAATATATAATACAAATAAATATTCATATATCATATATATATATATATATTATATTATATATAGATATATATATATATATATTATATATATGTGTGTGTATGTGTGTGTGTTTGTGTGTGTCTGTTTTCGTGTGTGTGTGTGTAAGTCATTTCCCGAATCTTGCTTGAAAGAACAGGCAAGAGAACTTTGCAACTGTAAGAGTCTTCATTTCAACCCGTGTGCAACCAATGAAAAAAAGCTAGGCTTAATCACGTTCCCTCATTCCCATTTCAAATATCAGTGCATTAATATAAAGACATATTTATCGATCACCCGAATAAATCAAAGGAAAGAGAAAGTGGAGACGAATATTATTCCTTCCTCGTATTTCGATGCAAGACAAATCTCGAATTTTTCCTTTCTCGAATTTCGTCGAGAAAAATAAGCTCATTTTTGTGACTTGCTTTCCTTTCTTCGGTGCGATACTTAGTAACGATCAGTCTTGGTGTAACGCAAGAATGCAGACACACGCTGTTGGATTCGCTTTAAGGATATGCGGTAGAAATGCTAACAAAGTCGCTTTTCTCACAATCGAACACGCGAATGATGAGCTCCCGAGGCACAAGCAAGTTCTGAAATGACTTCTAAAAATTCTACTATGACTTCTAAAGTCTAAAAATTTTACAGCGACTTCTAAAAATTCTACAATGACTTCTAAACATTCTAAAATGACGTCTAAAAATTCTAAAAACGACCTCTAAAAATTCTACAATGACTTCTAAAAATTCTACAATGACTTTTAGAAATAATGGTGTGCGACCATCTTCCTTAACTTCTGTATTTTTCTCTTCGTCTGCTTTAATAAAAAAAAATTAATATATAAACGTAAAATAAAATACACGAACATGTCATCACACACCCCGTCTGCTCCTTCGTTGCCAGCTATGATGAAACCAGTTTTAACTGCAATTTCCTTGCGAAGAATAATTAGAGACTATATCGTACCTACGAAAGTGCACGATCCGGTCGGCGAGATGTTAAACCACTTTCCACCATACATAAACTTCTTAGTTTAAATAATGACGGCGTCGAGAAGTCACAGCGACGCCAGTTCCCACAGGTCAGCCACCGATCAAAAATGAAAGACCAACGCTGAATCTAAAAGTTTTCATACAATTCAGGAAGTTCAGCGAACTCTCCCTGCCCTGCAACAACTTTACGATTCACTGATTTACATTAAAAATATAAAAACACTCGCCACCATTATCGGGCTTTGTTGTCCTAGGTCAGCAACGCCGGAGGCTGCAAATATTTCGGCGCTTGCAAGGGAAACTAGTTCATTAAGATTAGGGGTATCACTTCTTTACTTATTTTATGTATTTATTTACTCGCTAAATATCTTAACGCTCTGCCCGTTTAACCTGTTTTATTTTTTACTAATGTCAAACTTTTTTTTTTTTGTGAGAACTTTGAACATTTCACTACATTACAAAATAATGGCTTAATTCAAGCTAATTTTCCTACTTTAAAGAAAATGTCCTTGTCTTTAAAACTATTATTTTCCTAGATTATTGATTTTTTTTTTTTAGCAAGGCAATGCTTTCGCTTCCAAAATTATTCATTTCCCCCTTTACAAAATTATCGAGCCACACTCCTATAGTCTGATTAATTTCACTGGGTTTCAGTAATGACCCCCTCAAGGTAATAACGATTTAAATTATACCGCAAATAATTGGGATTTTGACTCCTTTTAAACTCAACAAGGTTTGATTTTTCAAATCACAGTGATAATTGTTAAGTATATATATCTTATATATAGTATATATACATGTTAAAATATATACATATATATATATATATATATATATATATATAATATATATCTATTGTTGTGTGTGCGCCTTAATTATGTGTAAATATGTATATGTATAATCTAACATTTATATATACTACATACATATACCATACATATATATATATATATATATATATATATATATATATATATTACATACACACTATATATATATATATATATATATATATATATGTGTGTATATATAGTGTGGGAGTGTATGAATGTGTATAGACAGACAGATAGGGAGCTAGCTAGCAAAATTTCCTCTGCTAAACAAACCCGACATAAATTGCAACTTAAAATCTCAAAATAAGTTAAAAAGATTAGGTATAACTATAACCTAACTCGGTATAATACTCTCACGTCCGGTAGCAACTACCTGTCTTGCTGAGAATATTTCTTTACTCACCTTACCCAACTGCATAATAATATGATAATAGCATTTAAATCTGTGTAAGGATGGCGTATGAGCTACGAGGCGGCTGGATTTCCCCTGAAGGGTATGGTATGGGCATGCCCGGTGGGGGGAGTCGGATCTTTGAGGATGGATAGGCGGAGCTTGGAGAGACGGTGGGGGGGGGGGAGGGGGGGGGGAGATAGGCGGGTGTTTGGAACCAGCCTGTGAACACGGCTGTTGCATGATAACCAGCTCCTGGTATGTTGTCATTTTCTTGCTTTATTCTCCTACTTCAACTTCGATAGGCACCGTTAATTACTCTTCAATCGTAAATACGAGTTGCCAAAATTCATATTTTTATTCTTTCGTCGATATCTTCAACAAATAGCAGTTGATTATACTACACGAGGAACTTTCACAAGTCCTCGCATTTAAATTCCATCGGGCTCTAACCTCCAGAATCCATTCATCCTAATTTACACACAAAATGAAAAGGAAAAACCGAGTTAATAAATTACGACTGTCAGAGTCGATCACGTTACAACAGCATCAATAATGTGTTCTAGTCAGAGAGCGTAAAATTAGTTTCGTAAATCACAATTACATTTTAGTTTTTTTTTTATGGCATGTGATTTATTTTATATGTTTCTCCCGGTTTCTTTCTAGTTGAAAAAGCTCTGTACATTTGCTGAAAGTCAAATTCAATAATTACTATGATTTATTAGTTTCAATAAAAGATAAGAAAAAAAAGTTTATTAGTGCCCCAAAATATTATACGATCAAGTTGAACAGGAGTACACCAGCTGTTTGCTTCTAATGCAGAGAGTATTTTCAATAACTGCTCGGTTCATCATTTGCTGGTATATTATTAAAGAATCAAA
>NC_061107.1:81828884-81831384 GCF_015104395.2 Macrobrachium nipponense | reverse complement strand
TCTTCCCTTTTGATAAATTCAGTTTGAAATGATGATTGTGTCAAAACTTGAGACGCCAGAGAATATGCCCTGATTATCTTTAGTTTACTTTTCATCCAGAATGACCGCCGATATTAAGTAAATAATATATAAACCAAATAAAAAAGAAAGCCCCAAAATCACCCTCGTGCTTCACTTTCAAAATGAACCCGAAGTGTTGAAATTAAATGTTGGTGTTGACAGGCTCCGACTGAAAGCGAAAACCAGCGGTCTACCTAGGCCTAGGGCTAGAGCCTAGACCCGTCCAAAATGAAACGGCACTGAACGAACATATACGAAAGTTATGTAAAGACCACAGCGGGCATTTCCGTTGCTCTGCAATAACTTGCGGTAGATATACGCTGCAAGCAACGCTCGGAAATGGAAGCAGTGTTGTGATTTTATCTTATCTTTCGCAGAGGCAATCGAATCTTTGGTACGATGATGAAATCATTTTATGCTAAAACCCTCTTCGTTATGAGTATTTACTGTTATTTTGAAGTACATGAGAGTTTCCCATTCTTTCACTCTGCTGCTTCCTTCCTTTACTGATTTTCTTCTACTCATTATCATCGTATGTTGAATGGGGAGGGAGGGGAGGAGTCCGGATGTTAAAGGCTTTTTATCTTACCTAGATCAAGTCATCAAGTCTCTCTCTCTCTCTCTCTGAGACGTTACGGTGTCTTTACCTCACCTGGATATACATTCTCCTTAACGGTACTTTAATCGTGGCCTGGAAAGGGTACAGGAAAGATGGGGATCCTCAGAACTGATATTGCAAATACCTTCACCAAAACTGGGGATGGATGGGTAGGGGAAGAATGTCAACAGCCCTCGTGGAGGCCCCATCCCCGCTTCTCACGCCCGGGCGCCCCCCCCCCCCTTCCCCACACCAAAGATACCACTCCCGAAAGGTGTACACCAAGACCCAGGCCAGAATCGTCAACCTTGAATGTACATTCAACCTCCTGAGCTGGGCGTGTAGCGATGCTGCAGTGTTGACGTCAAATGTTTCTCTCTGTCTCTCTCTCTCTCTCTCTCTCTTTGTGGAGGGGGGAGGTTGTAAATTTTTTTCGCCGTTGGCCTCACTCAATGCTACGGGGCTCTGCTTTGTTGTCATATATATATATATATATATATATATATATATATATATATATATATATATATATATATTGGTATATAAGTATGTATATTTGACCTTATCGCATTACGGTAGTTTTGCCTCCTAAGGTAAGAAGACAAAGGACCAGGTTCTCTTGAGGCAAGAGCCCGTGCCCACATATGGTTACCTTAATCTGATAACAACAAACAGGTGCCAGAAATGAAAATACCGGGAGCTGAATGAATGATTATGCATAATTTACCTTTTAACTTCCGATTTTTTTTTTTTTTTTTTTTTTTTGTCTTTTAATCATTATCTTGAAAATCAACCTCCGCCAATGTTTATGAGCCGATCTTAACATATCAAAACCAAATTGTATATATTTCTAAAAATAAACAAAAAAGTATATAATAAAATTTCCATTTAATTGCTTTATATTTTAACTCAGCAAATTCTAAATTTGACTGGAAATTAAGAGCGACAGGTTTTAAAATAAGCTTATTTTTTCTATGAAAAAAAATATAATAAAAAAAATCTGCGTCTTAAAAGCCCCATTTTTCATTTTATAAGTCCTGGGCCTGTTGTATATTCAAACTACCTGTTCAAGTTCAGTAAAAAAAAAAATGAATAAATAAACAAAAATAAAATAAAATAAACCAAGTTTCCGAAGCCGAGCGCGAATCGATCACATTTCCCAAAACGATGCTCGCGAGTCATGTTCGTAAAAGTCCCAAACTCGAAACGATGACATTTTAGCGACGGGACGTCAGCACATTGGATGATGCTCTTGGGTCGAACGAGACGCACCAGGGACCTGGAAACATTCTCTGGTCCTTGGGGCACCAAGAAGAATCCGATCCCCCTTTTGACGCAAGAAGTTGCCGAGGTCTTGGATACTCCTCCAGAAGAACTGGAACTCTCGAAAGCGGTTGAAACTGGTTGCATTGGCCTTTGAAGGTTTGCGATGTTCTTTTGCGATGCCATTCGCTGATTCAGCTTCCCAATCGAGTCCATTCGCGCCAGTTTTCTGAACAAGAAATTATACATTTATTTTCGACGTAATAAAAGACTTTTGTGAAATATGAATTCAAAATACCTGTGGGCCATCATCCAGATCATTTCCCATCTAAATTGGAAAACGAAGAAGTAAATCAACACGGAAGAGAAACCCAGTTTCTCCGTGTGAGTAAACACGTAGGTCGAGGCTCCAGCCAATCTCCTTACGAGAATCTTGAATGTCAAGGTCACCCTTCTAGGGAAAAGGAAAAAAATTTCCAAGCTAATGTTTACCAAACGCCAAGGCGTCCTCCTGAGCTTGTTGTCCACATAGATGAGCATCTTCTGTTTTTTGACACTTTTCATTCGTTTTCGCTATTC